>NC_135502.1:136832379-137132379 GCF_052857255.1 Amblyomma americanum
TTATAAGGCTTTCAGAGTTCATGACAAGTAGCCGTCTAGCTTGTTTTATAATTTTTGCAGCTCTTTTTTTATGCAATGTTTGCAAAGATGTGTTCAAATTGTTTTCTTCTTTAATATCATTAGAAACAACACTGCCGAAAAGAAACAAGATGACAACCTTCTAGCTTCTATCAAAGAAGCCCACGAAGTGGATCTGCACAAGGAAATTGAAGATTTAAAGAAAGAAAATGAACATTTGCAGGGGTAAGTGAGGACATACCAACGTAAGTTTCTTCTGTTAGATCAATGATTTTTTGAAAGAACAATTGCAGTCAATAATACACCCATCAGACTTTTAACCTTGTGTTTGGTGCATGATAGCCTCAGTTGCTTATGCGCATTAAAACCAACACACAACAACAACAACAAAGCAACCTGACTGCTTGGGCTGCATGTTAAGTTTTAGCGCGGCACATAGCTGTAGCTGGCTATGGTGTCGCACTCTTTGCCGATGTAATGTATAAATTCCTGCCCAAACCATGGTTTCGATGCTTACTGTTATAGCATAAAAAGTTTTACAAGAATATTTGAATATTTTTGCACTTTTTTGGCAGTAGACTATTCTCAGCAAAACGTATACGTACATTTGCACTTGTGATATTTCCTGCATTAACCGTGGTAAATAATTTATAAGAGAACCCTCTGCCAACTTTTTTCCTTACTACAGATTTCTATCAATATTTGCTAAAGTGCGCGGTATCGTTTTGGCACTAGGAGTCGACGGCTACCTCAAAAGAGCTGAAAAGCTCTCAAGGAACTGGAGCAAAGAAATTGCCCTCGGCAACTACCCATCATGGACGAAGCTGGGCCATCTGGAGAAGAATCAACAGATGCTTCAACACTACCACCTGATAACAGTTACGCACAGGCCGCTAAAGATCCTGGAGAAGGTGCTGTGGGACCAGTACACAATGAACAGCAGGCTCCTGGAGTCAGCGCAGCTGCGGCACCTTCTAACGTGACCATGTCATCACAGCTGCGGCACACATGGAGCGACCCTGGAGTAAGTACTCTGTGCGCAATGTTCCTGCCGGAAGGTGCACTGCAGTGTCTTGTACTGGACATAGCTATACCATGAGGCTTTGCACTCTCTTCTCTTGTCTGGAGGTTATTTCTCTAGTATTATTGAATTTTCAAGGCATTTTTGACGCCTTTTTGTTCACATCTGTCACGCTTCATAAATGCATCTTGTGGCTGTAACGAACACCTAGGCAAAAAATGTTTCGTCTTAAACAAGCCTGGAATACAGCTCTACTGAAAAAATATGCAATGCAGTATTTTCATACAGCTTGTCAGTAGGCAGTAAATTAAGATCTTTCACCTTTCTTGCTCTTTGAAAATGTTGCAGTTGAGAGAAACCCTACTGTTAAGTCCAATTGTTTCATTTGGCTGACATCAGGCAATAAAATGCAGAACTGTCCTATAAGAAAAGAGACAACCTCCTTTCATATTGCAATATTTGAAGAAAAGGTTCTTAGTATAATGGAGTAGTGTTTATAGTGAAACCAGTGATTCATTTTTAAACAGTTAAATGCAGACAGGGCAGGAGCTCAAAGAAAGTGTGACATTACCAGCAGTGTCTGTTTGGCGCATTTGACCCGTGAGATAGCCAAATTTGAACCTGTGGGGTAGCCAGCCTCTAGGTCTCAACTGTTTTGCATTGCATTTTATTCCCACTGCATATTTTGCATGAACAATTTTCTTCACATGCCCTGCTTTTGTCTGTAAGGATACACTCAGTGCAACAATTTGTATGAAGTTACCAGAATGCAACAAAAAAACTTTTTGGGCAAGTTGTGGTGTGGAAGCGCTCATCCTAAAATAGTCAAACACATTTTTTTCTTGCATTTTAAGCTGTATTCTATTAACTGAGAAACATATTAAGAAAATTACTTTTTTTTCACGCTTCCCAAAAGCGATGAGCGTGAGCCATAATGTATAGGATAGTTAGAGATTCCGCTTGTCGGCAGAAGGGTTCATGCACTGTCAAGTGTGTGGCACCATTCATCTTGTGCATTATTTACACTGTTTATAAGGTGTAATAATCGTGTAGCAGTGAAGCAGAATCGACAGTTGAGCTAGTCGGTATTCCATCTTGTAAAATTATAAAGCACACTCAGGACAAGAAGCCTGGTTCCATAGGTAATGTGGCTACTCAAGATTCTTGGAAATTTGCACCATTTAATTTCAGCCGTTACAATTGTTTTTTTTGCTACAGGACGACGCAACTCACAAGACTGTAGCAACCTTGCACATCATTAAATACAAATGCTCGCATTAGCCACCCATTCATCATTCATCACATCTGAAAAGACTTTTTTATAACAGCCACACACAGAGCATGCCGTTTGTTAGGTTCATTGGGTAATTTTAATGCGAAAGCATTTCTTTGGTCATAGTTGGCGTGGACAGAGCCTGTCGTCAAGTCTGTCATCAGAACGGTCCGCACACTGTCAATCACCAACTGCAAGGATAATTAACATAATAGTTCATTAAGAAAATATGTAAATAGTTGGAGTAATTAAGTTGGTGAGATGTTTAAATGATTCGTTAATTATTGGAGCAAATTAAGTTGTGGACAGAGCGTGTTTGTAAGAACTGTTATCAGAGCATGTCAGCCTGAATAGCCAGAAAATTTGACCGAATTTGGTGTGCAATCTAATTTGAGTACGGCCAAATCAATAGTCATCTTCAAATTTGGATGGGCCATCCCCAAAATTTAGCCCCTTTTCTGGACACTCGAAGTTTGCCCTCGTCAGAATTGGACTAAAATTGATGTCTAACCTAATTCGACAATGGCCAATTCAATCGTGCCCTCCAAACTTATTTCTGCCCACCCCGAAATTCGGTCTCTATGGGGACCTCCAAAATATGACTTCATCTGAGTTTGACAAAAATTGATGTCTAACCTAATATAAGTGTGGCCACCTCAGTAGCGACTTGCCAATTTGGGACGAAATTTTAGTGGCACAGCCCCAAATTTCATCCTTTTACTCCAGAAATTTGACTTTTTCCAAATTTGAACAGTAGAAATGCACATGGAACTCGTATCAGTACAGTGTATGGAACCCGCAATGCTTTCACATTTTGGCAAGTAAGCAGATTTAAGTGTTCCCGTGTAATTTTTCAATATATTCAGGGTGCCTATCAAAGTATCTTTTCAGATTCTTTAACTTAAAATGTTTCTCCCTGACTACTGCAGCAAAACTTTCCTTACCACTTCAAAGGGTGACAAATGTGATGGCCTATAAGATGATAATACACATCATCCATTCATACAAAGAAAAACAGTTCACTGAAACTGAAATGACACAATAGAAAATATTTGTTCCTGTTTCATAAAGCCAATTTTTTCTTTAAGAATATCTTTCTTCAATTTGCGACTATTACTTCTCCTGTATGTCTTTAACACGGGTTTCAGTTTCATCCAAACATCTAATGTTGTGATGTGTGAGCAAGCATTTTTTCAATCATGAAAAAAGTAGTAAAAATTGGGAGCAAATTAAGACAGAGATTTTCATGCAGTTCAAATAGCAAGAACAAGCTTAAACTTAAAGAGAAAAAAAATGTTTCCACAAAGCACGAAATGAATAGACACCTCTACTCATCCTTGACATCCTTTGCCACACCGTAATTCCTTTCAGGCATCGCGTAATGAATATTCTGAGGGTACAATTTATACAAGTTACATCTTTGTTCATGGGGAAAAATTATTCTGGTATACATTTAGGTTTACATGCTTGACTAGAGAGTTACTGAATATTGTCATGAAACATTGGTGAACTTTCCTACACATTCTGCAAGCAGAGATCCATTTCTCGTTTATGCTCATGCAAAGGAAAGGATCTTTCTTTTTTAGTCGCTGATTTTTCCTCACTTGTGGCGTGATGTGCACCTGTAAGATAGTTTGTGCCACACTGCTACAAAACAAACGAAAATGACTGGGGATGTGTAGCAGCTGTGTTTGTTTACCCATAGAGCAACAAGACTGTTTTTTGTTTTTTCATGACCTGTGAGATCAATGCGGCCAGACACAAATCTTTCCTGAACTCTTTTCATGCCAGGAGATATAAAGTGCACAAATTCCGCACATTACAGGTTCCAGCTTTCTTACAGAAAAAACTGGTGCACACAGCTGTTTGCTTAAGCAAAGCAACAATCAGTGCAAGACAAACGAGCATATTCATGCTCCCTTCGTTGGCAGCAAGAAAAGGCTTACTTTTATATGACGTTATTTATTTATTTATTTATTTATTTATTACTACCTCAAAGGCCCCATTGAAGGGGTATTACATGAGCGAGTGGGTAACAGGGCATAATATTGCTTCAATCGATGACTTCAATAGTGATGGATCCGTATGAAGCACGACGTGGCCGGGTAAGTCATTACAGCCTTTTGCGGTGCGTACAAAAAATGAGGACTGATGAGCAGATGTGCGGGCAGGCGGAGGATAGGTGGTCTTTTCAAGGTTCGTGCGGCTTGAGGTGCGGTAGGCTGGGATGATAACAGACTCGTGCGGAACATGATAATAGAACTTGTGATACAGACAATCTTGCGATGCGACGTCGGCTAGTTAAACTTGAGAGATGAGCATTGCGTTTTAGTTTTGGTGACACTTTCGTGATAAGAATAAGCAGAGAAGATGAACCTAGAGGCGCGGTTTTGAATTGATTCTAGCGTATTAGAAAGGTTATTTTGATTAGGGTTCCAGATAGCGCATGCGTACTCAAGTTTAGGCCATACAAATGCTAGATAGGCTAGTGATTTCAACGATGGTGGTGCTAGACGTAATGTTTGCCGAAAATACCCGAGGGCGTGATCAGCTTCCTTTGAAATTTGTGTGACACGGTATGACCACCTAAGATCATGCGTTAAATGTAGACCTAAGTATATTTAAGTTGTTACAGCGGTGATTTCTGAGTTAGCATAAAGTACTCTGAAGATGGATCAGAGTGACGCCTGTGGAAGGAAAGAAGAGATGTTTTTTCACGTTAAGCGACATTAGCCATTTATCACACCAAGATAATATGCAATCTATGTCATATTGAAGGAGCTGGTGATCATTGTTAATGAGTATAGGACTGTAAACAACGCAATCATCAGCGAACAACCGTATATTAGAGCGTATGTCAATTGGTAGATCGTTTACATACATGAGAAAATTAAGGGGCCCGACTGTGCCTTGGGGTACCCCAGAAATAATAGAAGAGCGGGAGGATGAACTTTTATTAGCAAAAACAAAGTGCTGCCGGTTAGTTAGAAAGTTACGAATCCAGGCAAGAACAAGGGAATTGAGATTAAGATGTGAGAGTTCCAAAAAAAGCCGCTTGTGTGGAACTTTGTCAAAGGCTTTTTCGAAGTCTAAAAAAAGGGTGTCCACTGTAATGTTGAGATAAAGTTTAGCGCTTATTTCATTAATAAAAAGAGCTAATTGTGTATCACAAGAAAGGTTCTTTATGAATCTGTGCTGGTTTGCGTGAAAGAAATTAAGAGAAACTAGAAATTTCGTGATGTTAGAGAAGATTGCGTGTTCCATTAGCTTTGATGGAACGCTAGTAATAGATATAGATGCCCTTTTTTGGTACTGGAATGGCTTTACCCACTTTCCAGTCGTACGGTACAATGCCTGATGTAAGAGAGAGTGCTGAAAGATAGAGAGCAGTTCATTTGTGACATGCTTTGTGTTTTTAGTGCCTTAACATTATTGTCATCAATACCTGCTGATGAGGTTAGTTTCAAAGCGTCAATTATTTTAACAATACCATGGGGTTTGAATGATATATCGGGCATAACAGGGAAACCAAAGGACGGAAAATCAGGTAGATAACTGTCTGGTTCACGAGTAAATACAGAATCAAAGCTTTGGTTAAGCACTTCGGCAACATCCTGTTCGGCAACTGCAGAGTTATCATCGTCGCGAAGTCTTGTGTTGCTAGGGTTAGGATTAGTGCATTTCCAAAACTGACGAGGGTTTTTGCGCAACATTCCGGGGACCAATTAATATTATTAAGCCTGAGGAAATTCAATTCAAAATATTCCTGTCACTTTATTCTTACATGCATCTGCACCGAAAACAACTAGTCGCTACAGCCTAGGTGCTTAGATCCAGGCTTGAAAATTTATGTCGACACTCGTTTTTATGAGAAATTGTGCACTCATGGCAACACCTATATTTTAATGCAAAACATGGCTCATGTGTGCACGGCGTATATGTACAGAATAGTGTCTGTGTAGCTTATGTGAAGCATAATGTTATATCATTGGATAGCTTCTGTCAACTGTAACTGCACTGAACTAACTCTAGGTCTTAATTAAGATTATTTAATTATCTGTGATTAAAAATTTAACATTAAGCTACAGCATCAAATCATATATGATTGAATAGTTTATGCCGAATTTAATTGGACATGCCTAATTACAGGTCTTGGTTAACCATTAGTTAATTGTGATTAAAAATTGATCGGTAGGCTACAGTGTCACATCATATAACATTGAAAAACTCTCGAGAGTAGAATCCATAATAAAATGCTGAACCACGCAAAAACCATGCAAAAGCGCATTTAATTTTGTTAAAAAAAGCAACAGAAAATGAAACACTAGCACTTAATGGTTACGCATTCTCAGAATGTAAGGAGACTTAAGGGCCCCCAGTAGCTTTTGTTCTTTTTAACTTATTATAACTCAGTTTGCTGTAGAAGTGGTCTCCTTTTTATTAGAATGCAGTAGCCTTTTGATACAAGCTATCTTTTCCTCAATGTCCACTTAGGGATTTTTAATGGCACTGTTAGGTTTGATCTGCACATCAAACTTAACTTTATTTGGTGTGTGCTTTGTTTTTGCGGGTAATGGAGTTGGAGCCTGGATGTGGTGTTTTTGTGGCGACATTGTCCGTCAAAAACATTGAACAACTGTCGAAGACTGAGACAGCGACTGCCCGTGCCATGCTGACAGCTGTGTTTACGGAGCAAGCTCTACTGACTTGCTTAGTGAAAGGCAATCGTGCCAAGGGGCCGCACAGGCCTAATGAGCAACAGCCACCGTTGGAGCCAGCTGCGGTCAAATCCATTCTGTGTGAGTTCCTGCACTTTTGAATCTCTGACTGTTTGGTTTCTGCTGAATTAGCTGTTCTCTTGTTTCCGCCTTAGTCTTTGGGTGCCCTTGCTCATTGTTGGAGGTGTACTACACAGTTTTTTTGTCATTTATTGCTGTTTACTGATGAGACAAATTAACTGATTGCACTGGCTGTATGAGCAAGGTGGATTATGAGTGCTATGATATATGATATACTTTAATTGTTGCTGTGATGCATTGTTTATCATTTTGTGACAAACCAGCTGGTTGTTTTCCTCAAAGCCTGCCCAGCGTACACGCAAATCTGTATTGATTTGCACCGGTCTGCACCATCAATATTTTTCAAATTTGACAGAATGAGCAGGGTGTATAATGCCAAGCCAAAAAATCAATGTATGGTCATTTAGGGTAAGAGAATGGATTTGAAGGGAATGAATGCAAGCACAGCTTGGGTAGCAGGAAGTTAGACAGGCATATGATATTATGAAGTTTGTGGTGATAAGTGGCCTGCATCCAGCACTAGAATGTGTTAATTGGAAAGTTGTCATTTTAGAAATTTTTCAGAAGTATAATAAGGTTATATTAGGGCTTAAATTTTTGGAAAAGTACTGCGCGTAGTAGTGCACTTTAAAAAATCTATTGCGGTCGAAATTGCATATCAGAGGTGCTGTAATGAAGGTCTTTGGATCGGTGGTGCAAAATCTCCCAAAGTTACTTTGGGACGATAAACCTCATGCACATGTGTTACCATACGTTTGAAAACTGAAACTGTGGCTGTCACGTCACTACTTGTGTTGCTCGTTGGCAGTTCAGGAGAATAAAAAAGCACTTCCAATCATTAAGCAATTTTTTGTTGAGCCCACACATACAGACCACTTCCATGGAAGATGTGCATGTTTTTAAATCAAAGCACCCTGCCTCTATATCTGATAATAATTATTGTGTTCTGTTGCTCTTTGCTCATTTGAAGAAAAATAGGTGCTCTCAAACAGAGCTGTAATATACACTAAATTATTTTCCAGCAGTTACTCTCAAAGCACACGTTCAACTCATTTAGTTGTACAGTATCAGTTAAATTGATACATGTATGCATGAAATAATTTGGCTGAAGTTGATATAAAGAGAGATATGCTGAAAATGACGAGCATTTATAATCTGTCATGTGTTAATTAACTGTGGTTTTTATCTATTTCAGCCTACACCAAGACCACGGCCGCGAAGAAGGAGTGAGAATTCTCGGAGAAGATAATTTTGCAGTCTTTGGGAACGAAGCTGAGCGATATGCGCCGTGAAAACGCAAAGCATCTATCTGTGCAGGAAACAGCTGCTTGAGCTTTTCACTACACAATTTGCTCAGATCTTCAGTTGAGCACGACGTGCGCGCCAATCACGGCGGCGCACGTGTCCCCGTCAGGAAGGCGGGGGTGGTTCGACGACTCTGGTATCTGTGCGCGTCGTTAAGAAGAGACAGTACGCCTTCTTCTTGAACTTTTATCACGCCAAAAAATAGCTTGGCCAAGTCCTGTATTACGTGGTACAACCATATCCTCATAAATTTGCTGAGAAGCATATCTTAAGGCCGACTAACGCGACCAGCAGGAGAAGACGCGTGTACTGGGTTGTACTCGTTCGTCGAAAAAAATAATTTTTCAATTTTTCGTGCGAATTTACCCTCTATATTATCTTAAGTGCATAGGCAATTGCTGCGCTTATAAGAACTTCAATAAGCTAGCTTGCTGGATAATCTTTTGTGGCACTACGGAGGGGGGAGTAAGAGCGCTCACCGTTAGTGTTCAGCTGCGTGCAGATGGCTCGCCGCTTTATCGATTGATTACTGTCACCATGGTTCCCTGAGGGCAGCATAAACCCTTTTGTAAACACCAAAAGCCAGCCTTTCGTGCGTAGCAAAAAAGCAGCTTGACACAGCTGCCTTTCATCTTATCGCGACTATCGTGCGTGGCTTACCCCGTATCGACTTATCCTTCATGAAATACATCCACTTTCGTCTTCTTGTGACTTTAGTGCGTGACTTGCCCTGTATCCACTGTACTGCAGGCCTGGGCTCCTATATAGTCGGTCAATAAAAATGGTACCGTTGCTGATTTGTATTCATATGCATATTGCATCTACAGGAAAGTCAACACTGGGCAGAAATGGTGCCCAGATATATGTGAAACACAGAAAAGGTCATGGAGATCATATTAGGCACAGCAAATCGGACAGCATCTACATTTAAGCATGTGGGTTTTGGGCCAGATATGGCATACTTTATGACACACTTTCATACGGTGAGTATGAAGAAAGGATGAACCTCACAGCTTTATTTTGCACAGACTCAAGACGGTTAATTAATGAAACGCTACTTGGACTCCATATTAAAGATGCATATTCTAAAGCTGACCTTATGAGTGCCGTATACGCGCGAAGCTTTGTCTCGGGGTTGGCAAGATATAGACGACGTTTGATGAGTCCCAGTTTCTTAAATGCTTTGTTTGTGATGTGATTTATGTGGGTGTTCCAGCTTAAATCAGCACTGAGATAAACACCTAGGTAATTAAAACAATCCGTTCTTTCAACTGTATGATCATTAATTGTGTACACATTAGAAGGTACATTAGTGCGCGTGGTAAAGGTCATCAACATTGTTTTTTTGATATTAATTTCCATCTGCCATAGCTGGCACCATTCATTTAGGCGCACTAAGTCGGTCTGTAGAATAACGGCATCAAGGGGGGTGACTATCCTTCTATAGATTACGCAGTCGTCAGCGAACAGTCGCACGTTAGATATGTTAGATGCTATGTCATTAATGTAAATTAAAAATAGTAATGGCCCTAAAACGGATCACTGAGGGACTCCCAATATGACTCGTGCACTGCTCGATGAATACTCTTTAATTTTGACGCTTTGGGAGCGACTACTTAGGAATTCTCCGATCCAACGGGTGATATCGCGGTGCAGTTGTAGGTTGTTAATTTTCTTCATTAGTCTTATGTGGGGAACGCGATCGAAAGCTTTTGAAAAATCTATAAATATGGCATCAGTATATATTAATTCGTGTACCGATTCATGAAGATCTGTTAAGAGCTCAAATAGCTGTGTTTGACAGGACTTTTTTTGCCTAAAGCCATGCTGGTTAGCAATAAGCAAGTTATTGGCGTTTAGGTGGGCCATTATGTTTGAGTAGAGGATATGTTCAAGCAACTTGCAACAAATCGATGTTAGTGATATGGGGCGATAATTTTCCGGTGACGTGCTATCACCGGATTTAAAAACAGGGTTGACGTTTGCGGTTTTCCAGTCATCGGGAATGCATCCTGTATCTAAAGACTGCTGAAATATTAAAGTTAGTAAGGCAGCCGACACGTGCGCGGTAAGTTTAAGAAGATTGGTATTGATACCGTCTGGACCAGGGCTACAATTAAGTGGAAGTCGCTCAATAGCTCGGGCAACACCAGCTGCGCTAATGATGATTGGTTCTGATGGATGAAACACTAACGGTTAATTGAGGTTCACGGTAATTAAAAGGCACTGATTCGGTTGTAAAGGTGTCTGTAAAATGCTTGTTGAATAGGTTAGGCATTGCCTCTGGAGGTGCCACACGTCCGTCCGCATCTTTCAATACTTGTATCTCATGGCTGCCCTTAGGGTTTATCACTTGCCAGTATTTTGCAGGATTGGTTCTTAACAAGTCGGGTAAAGTGTGGTTAAAAAATTTGTTTTTAGCCTTCTTTATGGCGATTTTGGTCGTAGCAGATACGTCTTTGTACTGTTGCCAGGCGCTGTCAAAGTTGACTTCCTTAGCTCTACGGTACACTTTTTTCTTTTTGTTTAGACACTTCTTAACATCTTTTGTGAACAAGGGGAGTCAGTTCTTGTTTTGATGTGTAATTTTGGTGTGCAGGCATGCTCGATTTCCTTCAACTTATCGCGAAATAACAACCAGTTTTCGTTTGCCGTGCGAGTTACAAAGGTGGTTTGAAAAATATGCGCAAAGTCTCTTAGCATGCGGTTTATTTTTTCATGATCGCATTTCGGGTAGTTTAGGATGCATTTGGTCGTAATATGCTTGGCAGGAACGTACATGGGTACTAAACTGTGGCCGAATCTGTGATCGCTTATCTCTTCGAGTACGTAGGTGCGGGAATGAGTAGGAAGGTTTGTAAATAACAGATCTAGAACGTGCTCACCTCGGGTGGGCTCCTGTACCAGCTGAGTTAAATGAAACGCTGTCATTGTATCAAGCAGGCGGGAACATTCATGGCGATTCGATCCGGAAGTGACAGATGACGTTTTCCAGTTAATAGCGGAATAATTGAAGTGGCCTCCTAACAGTACAATGCTTTGGGGGTATGTAGCGAAAATGTATTCTAGTGCATCCTGCAGGTGATCGACAAAATCGGGAAGACTGTTTGGAGGCCGGTAGCATGCACCTATGATATATGTGACACCTTTGAGCCGAACCATGACCCATAGCAGCTCAAGACACGTTTCAAAGGCGACGGGACATGGCTGAAAATCGCTCCGTATGGCGATCATTACGCCTCCTCCCCTACCCTCTTTCCTGTCTTTTCGAAAAACAGTTAGGTCCACAGAAAGTGATAGTTCGCTGTTGGTAACGTCGGGCGTTAGCCATGTCTCGGTGCCAAGAATGATGTCGGGAGAGCACGTAAAAATTATGCCTTTCACGGTGTCAAGTTTGGGAACAATACTGCGGAAGTTTGCAAGAAGCACAGAAATTTCTCGAAGCTTGCCGGATGACCACTTGCTTTGAGTTTCCGGTCATTTAGGACTGCGCGCTTCTTGTTCGAGTACCTTCACAACTTGTTCCAAAGCGGGGTCATATTTGTAGGTTGCACCACGCAACTGCAGCTTATTAAACCGAATAATAAATCGCTCATTTTCCTTCCGAATACTTTTTGCATATTCCCTCAGTTTTTTTCGTTGTAGTTGGATTTCTTCCAACCACATTTTGGGCACATCTTTTAGGTTGAATGCATTCCGTAGTACTTCTTCCTTTACCTTGAAATTTTGGAACTTGATGATGATTGGACGCTTGTAAACATCGCGACGCCGGCCGATGCGGTGGGCTCGTTCAATGTCGTTTGCATCCAGTTTAACTTTTAGGTGGGTGGAAATGAATTCCAGTATTTTGCTTTCGGTATTTTCATACTCTTCGCCTTCTGTTTCAGGCATGCCCTTTACCAACAGGTTGTTTCGCCTCATTCTATTGTTAAGATCGTCAACTACATTTCCAAGATCATTGCTTGTGCTTGCAACTACAGATTTGACTTCAGTAATCGCCCCATAAACAGAACAGACATTTTCCTTAATGCCGGACACGCCACCCATATTCTGCTCAATGACATCAATCCGTGATTTAATGACAACATCGCACTTGATTTCTTCCAACGTGGCTGTCGTAGCCTTGAAATTTTGGTCGTTTTCAGCAATGAAGTCTTTCAGCAAGTTAAGAACGTCCTCTACCTTTCCAGGTCCAGGATTGGCCTCAATGTCACCAGCAGAAAGGAGGAGCAGCGCTAAGCATACAGATGCTAGTACATAAGAAGGTCGTGGTAAAAGAGCTTGAAGTAGCGCGGAAACGGTATTTCTTTGGACGGTTAATATACTGCAACGATGTGAAGATGGTAGAAAGGTGCCAATGCGAGCGCGGTACGTGTTCACATCAGTGCTCATTTTGCAAGGTGCGTTTACAAGTTGCGAACATCCAACAAACCAGAACGGGATCAGCGGCCACAATGTACTAACAAATATAGCTACAAAGAAAAAGACAGAACCCTACCTACAACAAAGCAGGAGCAACTTAACACGTGTCACCAGTGGCCGCAGATCCCAAGGGTCCGGGGGCTGTCCGTTCCTTTTATGTATCCAGGTGGCGCGGTCAGCAGTGATGACGTCACGGAGACGACGGCAGCGCCGCTGTCACCACCAAGGGCTAGCTTGCAGGTCGATAATGCGCAGATTGCTGGACTGATGTGCTGCTGACTGGCCGCGGCAAAGGCGATGACGTACTCGGCAGGAGCTGGATACCTACAACAAAGCAGGAGCAACTTAACACGTGTCACCAGTGGCCGCAGATCCCAAGGGTCCGGGGGCTGTCCGTTCCTTTTATGTATCCAGGTGGCGCGGTCAGCAGTGATGACGTCACGGAGACGACGGCAGCGCCGCTGTCACCACCAAGGGCTAGTTTGCAGGTCGATAATGCGCAGATTGCTGAACTGATGTGCTGCTGACTGGCCGCGGCAAAGGCGATAACGTACTCGGCAGGAGCTGGATACCTACAACAAAGCAGGAGCAACTTAACACGTGTCACCAGTGGCCGCAGATCCCAAGGGTCCGGGGGCTGTCCGTTCTTTTTATGTATCCAGGTGGCGCGGTCAGCAGTGATGACGTCACGGAGACGACGGCAGCGCCGCTGTCACCACCAAGGGCTAGTTTGCAGGTCGATAATGCGCAGATTGCTGAACTGATGTGCTGCTGACTGGCCGCGGCAAAGGCGATGACGTACTCGGCAGGAGCTGGATACCTACAACAAAGCAGGAGCAACTTAAGACGTGTCACCAGTGGCCGCAGATCCCCATGCCATATGTGCCGTATGTGGTAGTTTAAATCAGGATTTTGGGCAGATATGGCATACCTGACCAGATATGCCATATCTGATACTTTAAATCAGGAATTGGGCAGACATGTTTTTAGCGCCTCCAAAAACCAATTATTTATTTATTTAGACATGTTTTATCTGGCCCATATGTGTCCAGATATGCCATATCTGCCCAATTTCTGATATGCCAGATCTGTTTTTTATATAAGTCCAGATATGGCATCTCCCTAAGGGAAAGCCCTACCGAGCGGAACAGCAGCAGAAGTCGGCAAATTTTTCGTGGAGTGCATTTTTCTGGGACACGGGCCCCGATTTGTTCATCACAGACAGAGGAACAGCATTCATGGTGGAACTAACGCAAGCCATCTTACATTACAGCCTAGCCAGCCACCGGAGGAAAACTGCATACCATCCACAGACCAATGGACTGACCGAGCGCCTGAACAAAACCATCGCCGATATGCTCGCCATGTATGCCGATGCCGTGCACAATACCTGGGACGTCATCCTGCCTTTCGTGGCCTTCGCCTACAACACCGGTGTGCAGGAGACCACCCAGGTGACGCCTTTTAGGCTCGTTCATGTCAGGGAGGCCAAGAACACGCTAGACGCTATGCTGCCCAACGTTACCCGAGAATAGAACGTCGACGTCGCCGCCTACCTTCAAGGCACAGAAGAGGCTCGAAGGCTTGCTCGATTACGGATCAAAGACCAGCAGCGGACGGTCACCAGATGCTACAACGATGACGCAACGCAGAATACAAGCGAGGAAACCAAGCCTGGGTTTGGATTCCCATTCGCCGCCGTGAAATGGGTGAAAGGCTTTTGCACCGCTATTTCGGCCCGTAAAAGGTCCTTCGTTGGCTAGGCGAACCGGATTATGAAGCCATCCCTGACGCAATTACTGCATCCCAGGGACGCCGAGTTCGACCAGAAGTTGTACAGGTCGTCCATCTGAAGCCCTCTTATGCGCACTAAAGAACGCTGCATTTCCACACACTGGTTATTTTAGCACGATCCGTTTTCTTTGTTGTTGGTCGCATTATGTGCTGTAAACCATCGCGCCAATGCTTCGTTGAGAGGGGAGTAATGTCGCGAATCTTTGCAGCGTTTGTTAATTCTTCAAATCTGCCGCCGCTCGACTTTATCGCATTGTTTGCGACGCAAGACGCGACATGATTTATCTCGAGTGATCGCCGCCAGGCAGAGCTGAATTTACGTTGTTCCGGAATGTTCTAGTTATTCTGCACGGTTTATCTCGAACATTCGCTATCAGCATTAAATTGAGCACGGCCGACTAGATGCCAACTTTTTAAGCAGCATAACAATAAGCATTGTGCTTTAGCTCTTCCTTCTGTCAAAAAAAGTTTCATTTTCAGCGTTCTCTGTTCACATAACTGCTTGCGTGTGTTCATTCTGGCTTGCTGGAATGTGCTTTCCTCTTTTAAATTACAGTGCTATCTCTGGCCTCAGTCCTCTGCGCCTTTTTAATGTTTTGCTAGTGTTCACCTTATGTCATGTACAACCTCACGCAGATCTCTATGAAATTCTCAAGTTAATCTCAAATAACCTCCACGGCCCTGGATTTTATTGTTTCTGTGCATCACGAGCGCCTTTGCCGAAGTCAATCTCAAATAAATTCCACGACCTTGGATTTTATTGTTTCTGTGCATCGCGAGCGCCTTTGCCGGCAGCCGCAAGGCAACGTCTCCGGTTTGGCGAACTTGTGAGGTGAGCATTTTTTCTCCAACTCTAAAAGCGGATTTTGTAACCCTGCGTTTTGTCGCATGTTATGTTCACGATAACAGCAGTACAACGTGCATGCGCTTTCTGTCTCTATTTGAAGTAACACTGGTCGACAAGGGTGAGCTTTTGGATTCAATTAAACACAAACTGTTCATGTCGGTACTGCGTGTCGAATGCGTTTTGCGACGATTCTGCGCAAGAGATGGTCTTCTGATAATTTGTTTACTACCAGATATAATCTAGAGATTTGTAGCCATTCATCCCACTGCAACAACCTTGGAAAGCTGTTTTGAGTTCATGTATCTGCTGTCGGTAAACTTAACGTGTCGGTAATCATTCCCATTGTTCCTTTGGATCATGACAATTGGCTGCTGTTGCTAGGGTCGCCTAGTAGCAGAGCTCCTGGGGACGCCCGGTGGGTCAGCTGTTTGTTCAGATGCTAAGTACCAGAGGCACCATTACTGATTTTTTCCCAGTTCATCAACCTCATATTCCTTGCAAAGAATAAAGTACATAATCAGGCCGTAAAATATTAGTAACTTCTACATATTTTAAAACGGTTAGGAAAAATGCTCAAGCAGCATGAGTATTCTCTCTGTTGACTTTCTGAGACCTGGATTCATTTCTTCTAGGAAAGTGGCAAGCAGTAGGTCAACTGTACACAAATTCATTTTCCTCTAGCGCAAAGTAAGGAGTGCAAACATCAGAAGACAAGTCTATATTCTGTTTCATTCTCGCTACATTTGATCAAAGCATAATACAAAATGCTGTCATTACTACACCCTAGTTTCCTTTACTTTGGGCAGCAGATTTTGACAATAAACAGTAAAGCAGCTCCACTCGCTGACGATTTGCCTTCGGCAGAAAAACAGGGAATACATTACCTCAAGTGCATTCTCGACAGATTCAAGACTTCGATGGAAAGCTGCGTCCACAGCTGCTATCTCCTCTCATGTGCATGCGCTCGTAATACATATAGGGTCATTCAGTGTATAAATTCCTGTTTTTGTCCAGTGAATCCTCTCACATCATTTTCAAGCAACTGAGTCATGGCTCCTTTCACTCCGCTGCCCCAGGCCAATACTGCAGTGTTTGTCATCATCATCATCAGCAGCAGCCTGACCACATGCACTGCAGGACAAAGGCATCTCCCATACCTCTCCAGTTAATCCTGTTTTGTGCCAGTTGAGGCCTTTTTATCTCCCAAACTTATTCATCTAATCCACTAATCTATCATGCTTTCTGTCTAGATGCACCGCACCATAAGGAACTTTATGTACAGTGCAGATATTGACTAATATTTAATGTGTTCTGGAACCTCGAAGAGCCAGGGGATAAATTGATGACATACAAGTGCCATATCATGCTGGATGCTGTGACTTACTTCTTAATACTTTGACATGGAAGTGCATCGAAGGCTGATCACAGTTTAGAGTGGAGCCAGCAGTCAGTCCAGGGCCAAGGAAAAATGAGCTAGAATAACTTTTCTTTCAGTTACTCAAAATATAGACTTTAAACCTTTAAGACATAGTCAATTTAAGCAGCATTGACTGTAATTTCATGTTATTTTGTTAAAAAATGAAAAATACTGTGATTTTTTTTTGTGGCCGCGCACGATAATCTTCATGATGATGATATTTAGAGCTTTCATTTCGGCGCGAAAGGCATTCTGTAGAGCCGACGCCGTGGGTCAGTGGTTATGGCGCTCGGCTGCTGACCCGGAAGACGCAGGTTCAATCCCGGCTGCGCCGGTGATATTTCTATGGAGGTGACATTCTAGAGGCCCATATACTGTGCGATGTCAGTGCACTTTAAAGAACCCCAGGTGTTCGAAATTTTCGGAGCCATTTATTTATTTATTTATTTATTTATTCTAACATACTGCTGGCCTCACATTTGAGGCCGTCGCAGGAGTGGGACATCACATACACAAAATAACACAGGTCAAGTAAGTGCCAACACAAAGGCGATCGTAGTCCAACAAGGCAATATGCATTATACAAAAGGTAAAACAAAATAGCAAAACAGGAGCAAGTAGCATATTTGAGGACTTCGGCACGGTAAAAAAAAACACAGTAACAAAAATGCAGACAAGTTTTTAAGGAGCAAGAAATGAAACAATAGCTGCTGAAGAATGATACTGTCATGAGAAACGAGCAACATGGTTAAAAAATATAATAAGCGAGAGTCAGATAAGAAAGTCGGGATGTCATCGTCAGCAAGGAAAAAAGAGTGCAAGAGTTAGCGCACCAGCATCGTAGTTGTTATTGCAAAATAAAGCGTGATATGTTGGCGATGAAATCTTTGAGTGATGCGCAGTTGACAGCATCGCAAGGCAGACTATTCCACTCACGGATTGCTTGTGGGAAGAAAGAGTACCTGAATATATCGTTGTGAAATCTGTACTCGGTTAAGTGCTGTTGGTGTTTTGTTCTGGTAGTGCGCGTGTTTGACTTTATTAAGTACTTACTCGTATCGATTTTCATACCGCCATTAAGCAGAAGGAAAAGAAACTTGAGGCGCAGTAGTCTGGCTCGGTTATGTATAGTGGGAAGGTCGGCTTGTCTTAAGAGCTGTGTAGGGGAGTCATGACGGCGATATTTGTTAAAAATAAATCTGACCGCTTTTCGTTGTACGCCCTCTATTCTTTCTATGTATTGTTTGCGGAAGGGGAGCCAACATATTATTCCATAGTCCATTATGGAGCGAACAAGTGAAGTGTATGCTAAGAGCTTAGTGTCGACTGATGCGGATTTAAGCGATCGTTTAATCGATCAGAGAGCTGCCAGTGCTTTATTAGTAATATAGGCTACCTGCTTGTTCCATTTAGGATCCGAGGAAATTATTACTCCTAAATATTTATATTCTTCTACTTTCCTTAACATCTGTCCTTGTAGATAATAAGGGAGATTTATTGCCGCTCTCTTATTTGTTACTGTCATGCAAACCGTTTTTTCTACATTAATCGTCATCTGCCATGTTTCACACCATTGTGCTATGCTTTCAAGGGCACTATTCAGAATTGCTTGGTCTGCATGGCAGGTTATTTCTTTGTAAATGATGCAGTCGTCTGCAAACATTCTTACTGTTATGTTAGTACTATTATGCAGGTCGTTGATAAAAAGAAGAAAGAGGACAGGGGCCAGAACGGAGCCTTGTGGCACGCCAGACATCACATCGCCGCAATCCGAAGAATGCCCTTTAAAGTGTACATATTGGCGCCGGCCTGTAAGGTAGCATTTCAGCCATTTGGTAATATTATTGTCACCGAGATAATGGAAAAGTTTTTGGAGGAGCTTAGGGTGGGAGACCCGATCGAACGCTTTCGAAAAGTCTAAGAATATCATGTCTGTTTGGCCACATTTGTCTATTGTAAACGCTAGGTCGTGAATTGTCTCTATTAATTGAGTAGTCGTAGACAAACCTTTTCTAAAGCCATGCTGGTTAGGCACAATTATGTTATTTTTTTCTAGAAATGATAGGATATGTTTAAGAATTAAATGTTCGAGGATTTTGCATGTTGTACAAGTAAGCGAGATTGGTCGATAATTGGATGCGTTGGTAATGTTGCCCGATTTATGTATAGGAATGACCTTGGCAATTTTCCATTTCTCCGGGATTTCGCCTGTTTGCAGTGATTTTTCAAAAATAATCAGCAAGAACTTTGACATCCATTCCGCGTAACGCTTAAGAAATGCATTTGGTATGTTGTCGGGACCACCGGATTTTTTAGGGTCTATTTCAAGTAAGAGGGAAAGAATGCCCGATTCATTTATGATCAAATCATCTATTTTTGCTGTGTTACTCGGAGGATATTCTAGGTCAGGTTTTTTTCCATTGTCGTGCGTAAATACTGATATAAAGTAATCATTGAAGTCTGTAGCCTTCGCGATAGCCTCGGCGGGTGGTGGATTACTGTCCTGACGTGAATTCGAATTGAGGTACCGCCAAAACTTGGAAGGAGATACTTTGATAAAATTACTTAGGGTGACGTTCATGTACTCATCTTTAGCCTTTTTTATAGCTGCCTTTAGTGCATGAGACTTTTCGCGTAATTTATCAGTGTAGACGGGTAGCGGCAGTTTATTCCTCAGTTTCCTATGTCTTGCAGTCTGGCGCTTTAATTGTATAATTTTTCTTGTTATCCAAGGGTTTTTCTTATGCACTGGCTTGACCTTTGTGGGAATATATGCTGATAAGCAGTGCTGAATAATTCTTTCAAACGCTGACCATAATGTGTCTACTGAAGCTGAACTATTCATGGCGAGAGAACTAAAGGTGGAATACGATTCATCTAGATAATCCAGTACACTAACGTCGTCGGCGTTTGTCCAGTCGAAAATTCGTGCACTCATCTTTACCGTAGGTGATGGCACGCCCAGCAGCAAGAAGCATTTAGCTGCTCTATGGTCTGATACGCCATCCACAACTTCCCATGAAACTCTGTCATTTGCAATGCTATCACTCACAAAAATCAAGTCGAGTACATTTCTGCTTACTGCGGTAACACGTGTAGGTTCCTGGATAATCTGTCTAAGGCCGAAGTTAAAGCTTACATCAAGCAGTGCATCTGTATGAGCTGTATCGGCATTTTTTTTATCAAGCGTGTCCCACGTTATGCCAGCCAGGTTAAAATCTCCCGTAAGGATTATCTTAGTATTGTGGGTGAAATGACTTTCCATATAATTTGCTAGCACGTGTAAGATATCTAGGGTAGCATTAGGGGGCCGATACATAGTGCCTAAAAAAAAGACGGATGTGTCTATCATGATTTTGCACCAAAGTGCTTCAGCGCCTATGATTTCTGGCATGGGTGTGACGGCGTCCCTCATAGCCTGAGTGGCTTTGGGATGTTCAACACTCATAAACCATAAACGATTTCTGTAGCCTTCTGAGAACAAAAGACTTGTGCTTTTTGAAATTTTTCATTCTGTTCTCAATTATTTTTAACAGCCCTCTTTGTTGTTGACTGGTGCCTTGATGTTTGTGCACAGGTTGTGGCCAGAAAACGGTCACTGCACAAAATAATATCGAGTGAATGGAATGAGCAAGAAGCATTAACAGTCAGGAATTATTCAAATCACTCAACTGACCTGATATCACAGCAAGGCAAATAAAATTTGACTGATGACATGATGCCTTATAATATGGTGCAAAAAAGACTACAGAAACCTAATTTTATTGCGCATTTTCTCTAAAACGATGTTTAAGACATCACAATCCATGCAATATTGGGTGGTATATGCCTACAACCGATGAACAATTTATAACTGAATTTCTTTTCTCATGCTGTTTCGGTTTCGTCAACAAAACGGCGACTGTGACGCCAAGTTGATTTTTTGGACACGTGATGCACTAGAAAAACTAATATAATTTCTCATATGTAGTTTTATTCTCTATGACAATAGAAAAACTAATATAATTTCTCATATGTTGTTTTAATTCTCTATGACAATTAAACCAGTCTCTTCCAATACCTGCAATGACAAAAACTGACGTGTCATCAATTGCATATGCCCTTTTTTACCCCATGTGACTAAACACCAACTACGTGTCACAGTCATCGTACGACTGATCAAATCGAAGCAGCGTTCAGAAGAAATTTAATTACAATTATTTTGTGGTCGTACCCGATTACCAACGGGTACTCCATGTACACGAATTTCTAACGCCTCGATTTAGAGAAGAAAACACGCAAGAAAAAAATTTGGTCTCTATAGTTCCTTAACAAGTGAAACAATGTAACCATCAAACTTGTCTTATTTTGCTTCATATGCTTAATGGTGGTTGATTCAGGGTACCTTTAGCGCTATCTTGGTACTGTGTATAGTGCAGGACTTTCTAGGGGTAAAGCTATTCTGCTTCAGGTATGATTGGTACAGTTTCATTTTGTTGGTAAAGTAATGGCGGCTATTCCAATATGATCTCAGAATAGGGTCGTTTTAATTGCGCATATTTCAGATTTTCTGCTACTCTGGATTGCACGTTTACATACCCTTGCTGATAGCAGTTGCCGATAAACACCTCATAAGTGGTACTATTATGCACTCTTTTCTTTGGCACTATGAATAAGATTCTGTTCTCGAGCTTTGTAAAAGTGCGAAGAGAGAATATACGTTTAACTAGATTGCCATGTTAGGGCGGTATGCTACAGCCAAATTTTACATTAATGTCAAATCTGGTGGTTTGTTTTCATTGTTGTAGGACATTGTTATAAATCATATATAGCAAATAATAGCCTTGACAGTTTACGTATTGTTGTCATGTCTCTTAATTTGGTATACTAAGCCACCAAAGCATGATTCAGAATGTGGTCAGGACTAAAGGCACTGAGCCTGTCGTGTAAATAAAGTGTGCTTTATTGTGCCATGGCTGCTCGACCACTTATCCCCGGTATCTCACAAACTGAATAAGGGTAGGAAAAGCTTCAGGGTGCTTGCCGATGTTTCGACAAGAGGACATGTCTTCGTTTGGCCAAGCATTCATCATTGGTGGGACTTAAATAAGATTTTCACTTCGAGGCGAAAGGCCTGGTGTGTGGAACAAGGGTGCGATATGGGAAGGGTGTTATAATAGGGAACGTGAACCTTGTCCAGGCGTGATGGCTTCTAAAGAGGATTAACCGGTTTACCTGCAAAACTGTGAAAAGAAAAGGCCAGCTCTGTAGAAAGGAATCCCGGGGTGTAAAGCGTGGAGACGCAGTGGGCTTGAAACGATTTGCGTGAAGCTGCACAGGTGGCTTGGTATGGCTGGCTGCCTTAAACTGAAAAACTAGGGTAAAGGAGTTAAGCAGCTTGGCAGAATGAAATACTAAGGAGGAGGGCAAAATAATTTCAAGGAAAAAGAGAAAATGAGGGCGGGTTCGTAGACAACGCAAAAAGAAGAGGGGCGGACGACTGTGGACGCTAAGGGTTCTGAGAATTGACATGAGCAGGTGCAGGGCATAGGGAAAAAGTGCAACGATAAACTAAAGAAAAAAGGAAAGGAGAGAAAAGGGGGATGCAGGGGTAAATGCTGGGTTGGGGTGGGGGGATAGGGTGAACGAAATGATAAGTCAGCAATGTGAAGTTCTCGTCAAACATCTGGCCATTTTCAAGGCGTTTTAAATAATTACGCCCGTGCCGAATTGTACATAGATGAACAATTTTAGTGCAAACATGCGAGCGCATGGCAGCATTATTTAGAAGTCCACTGCGTCCGACACAGCCACCCATATTCCTGTAAAATGGTGCAGGAGGAGATGCACCGGGATGTAGTGGTTCGTGTCGCCTATCACTTCACTTCGATGTGTGGCGATGTCAGACGCAGTGGCCCTCCGAAGAGCACAGGCATGCGCTCCCGTGTTCGCACTAAGGGTGGACAACCCTCTACTTGAGAGATTCTAAGTTTCCTCTGGATACGGTGACCCCAGACAAAAACACGTCCTCTTGTCTAAACGTTGGCAAGCACCCTGATGTTTTGCCCTCTCTTGTTCACTTCGAGAGTAAGAGGAAACCATCTGCCTACTCTCTTTCTACCATGCACACTTTGTATGGCGAGTTACCTTTAAAGTCAGCTCCTACTATGTGCAGATAAAATCTTGCACGGTTAGCTTTGTATGCATACACCAGTGAGAAATCATGGAGGAAATCAAAGAATTTCTATTTAAAATTTACTTTAAAGCTACATTATGAGGATATAGTAGAAAATGTGCCGTTTTCCGGCTACGGTCTTGGTTCAGTGTCGTGACTTGTTTCTCATAATCAGGGCTACTTTGACAGCTGCCATGAAACGCAGACTTTTGAAAAGTCGCTCGTAAAATAAGAGACCGTTTCCGCTGTGACGATGAAAATCAATAATGGCTGCATTTGGGCGAGTTGGTTTTCCATTTTGAACGTAAACGCGCAAAAACACAAGGACTTAGTCTGTGTCCTTGTGTTTTTGCGCTTTTACGTTCAGAACGATGGAAATGTTATTCGTTGAAACTTCAATTATTGCAGGAAAGGGATCTGTATCTTTCGAATATCTAGCCTGAAGTTAAAAACCTGTAGAAGGAACTTTGTAACTTCTTTCCTGCCTTAAAACCCTAGTATTTATTTGTTGCTTTAAGCAAGATGAGGCCTGTTTGATGGCACATACTTTTCACTACCTTGAATGAAAATTCTGCAGTACAGACCCACCATAAAACTAGGGGTTTAGTATAGAAATTGCTTGTTTGTTTTACGGTGTATGGAGGTTTAGCGTCACAAAGCGACCCAGGCTATCAGAGACGCTGTAGTGAAGTGCTCCGGAAATTTCGACCACCTGGGTTTTTTAACGTGCACTGACATCGCACAGTAGTCGGGCCTCTATAATTAAGCCTCCATCGAAATTCCACCGCCGCGGCCGGGATCAAACCCGGGTCTTTCGGGCCAGCAGCCGAGCGCCGTAACCACTCAGCCACCGCGGCGGCCACACAGTTGCTTGTACTCAACTACTTTGGCGTTAGAATATGCATAGCGTGGTTTTAATGTCAGATTCTTTACATTTGCAACTGGTTCATGAAAGGCCTGTTCTGGAAAATGGCATTAAGCAAAACTGTCTTGCTCTGAATGCTCCGAAGGATAACTTTAGTTCCTTCAGGAACATGTATATTGACAACACCTCTTAAACACATGATTGCTCATATTCGCTCTTGTTACCTCACAATATTTAGTTTTGTGCGTCCAGCATCACTGTCTTACATAATGTGTTAAATAGAGTAGTAAAATGCTCGTTACTAGTTTAAACCACAACACATCATTGGGTAGCAAACTTTTTGTTCTGTTGCAAGAAATATACTTGTATATGAAACAATTTCAGGAGCCCTTTATTTGATTCGATTTCGACCAGAGGAATGGATGTAGCGCAACTCTGCTCACTACCTGCTTTTTTTCCTAGCACACAACACGCGATAACAGCACATAACAGTTAAGATATGACCAAGAACACTGCTTGTATATTTATTTATTTTATTTATTTCAGATACTGTCAATCCCATTGGGATTTTTACAGGATGGGCACATAGTAAGAAGGTACAAAGCGAATACAAATGGAATGGTATATATTAAGAACACTGTTGTTTGCAAGTAATTACATGAGTATGGGAAAAAAAACACAGATAGCAGAAAATAAAACACATAACGAAAGGGTATATTTCACAGAAAAGGGTGCGATTTTATACATTGTAAGTAGTATGTTCATACAGATGCTGTTATATGCAGTGATACGAGCGGTCTGTTGTACTTGTATAATTATAATTTATTTATCTATTTTAATTATTGCGCAACTGTTCTTCTACCAGAGTTACAAATTTCTGCAAAGATGTATTAGTAGTGATAGAGGGGTTCAAACTATTCCAATCTTTTATGGCAAGCGGAAAAAATGAATATCTGAAACAGTCGGTTCAGAATGCGTACTCTCTAAGGGTTAATGGGTGCTTATGCGGGATGCTCTCGATTCATCTACAGATATATATAACGAATTATCTATGTTTAACGAGTTATGAACTAATTGGAACAATAATTTTAGTCGTGCTAGTCTGGCGCGTTTCTGTAAAGTAAGAATACATGCTTGGTTTAGTAGTTGGGATGATGAATCACTGGTCCTGTATTTGTTAAAGATAAATCTAATTGACTTTCTCTGTACTCCTTCTAGTTTGTTAATGAGCTGTTGTGTGTAGGGAAACCAAATCATGTTTCCATATTCGAGAACTGATCGTATAAATGTGTTATATGCTAACAGTTTGGTCTCCGGTGGCGCTTCTCGAAGCCGTCTTCTAAGGAAGAACAATCGTTTTGAAGCAGATGATACTATACTGTTAATATGTGATTCCCATCTTAGATCATGTGAAATGATTAATCCAAGGTATTTGTGTTCGTGAACTCGGGTGAGCGGTATGTTATTGATGCTGTACACATATTCGGGCCTTTGTTTTTTACGGGTTACACATAAGAAGGCTGTTTTTTTAATGTTCAATTCTATTTGCCATTTGTGACACCATATTACCACTTCATGAAGGGCGCTGTTTAAATCATCGTGGTCATTTACAGTGTTAATTTCGTTGTAAAGTATGCAGTCTTCGGCAAAAAGTTTAATTTTAACTTGTATGTTAGAGGGCAGATCATTAATGCTTCGCGCATGAATTTTTTTACTACCAACGCTATGTTATGATTAGCTGATGTCATGTATGAGCGAGCACACAAATCATTTTTTGTATATATTGCTGCATCTTTATTTCAAGTTTTAAACTAGCCATTTTAACGACTAATTTCTCAAGCATTTCACCCTATATAAGCCGAGCAACAGATGCTCAGACCACTAGGCCACCGCTGCGCTCCCCCCACTGATTTTGCTTACACCAGGCGCTCTTAAAGCCCCTATTTGTACGTTAAATGCATTTTAAAAAGCCATTCGCATTCAAAGTACTATTTCACCTTTATATAAAAGCCACAGTTAACCTAACTAGACAAAACTGCTACATACAGGCCAGTAGAAGGATTGCACGTAGCAAAACATAAAAATCAAGCAGAGCCTGTCCTTCATGGTTCAATAAATCCTGATTTCGAGCAATCATCAGAATAAAAAAGGCATGTTTTACTGAAAACTCTTCAAGCTGTGATTATTCTTGGAGAAAACATATGAAAAAAGTGTTGGATCAGTTAAGGTGCACCTTTTATGGTGAAAGGGGCTTCCACGTTGTGAAAGGCTTAATTTGGAATAACGGCGGAGTTTAGGCTAGTTGCTACCCATGTTTAGATCGTGGACGAGTTCAAAAAGACACTGGAAGTAAGCGCACTATGTGTGGCCATCTCTTTCTGTATCCTTGTCTTTTGGAGGCCTTTCACGATCTAAACTTAATTTTGCATGAGAGCAAGGAAAGCAAGGTTCTTTAAATTCTTATAATTAAGGATAAAAGATGATGTTTTAGTGATCATGTTTTTGCCTGAAGTGTACAATGTATCGCTAGTGCTGTATTTCAGCAATTCTGTCGTGCCATTGCATTGCAACCTCTTGAATTTTGTTTATAAAATAGGCAACCGTTTTTTGCATTCTATTACAACACTTTAGGAGTTATCTCAGAGTTGCATGGTAGCAAACCCTCTGATTAACGGTTTTCACTGCTACGCCAGCATAACTTGCTATATGTTTCACTGCCATCTTGTTACTAGAAAATCGTCTTGAAAGCATTAAGCCTGGTGGTCATTGAGGGTTACTGTTCACTTATCAAAATGCCGGATCAGCTGTATACTCTTTACAGCTACCAGAACTAAGGTACATTTCATGGCATGCTGGCTGAAGAGTGCTGGAGCACCCGAGTTGTGATTTGGATGAAACAATTTTCAAATGTGTGCTCGGTATTACCCTGTTTTGTTCTAGTTGTGGACAGGCTTTTTTCATTTTTGTTTTGTCAAACACTCAAGATTTGGCAATTTGTGATTACCTATAGCTTGTGTTCTCTTTGCTGTTAAGGTTTAGTTTTTGTGCCACAAGCACTCCACTGCATTACTGTGCTCTATAATTTAAAAATTGTTGGGCGCACCATAATGAATAAAACGTCTACTTGAATAATCTGCGTTTGTCTAAGAACTTCATTGTTCCTGTAGAAACTAAGTTGAGACAACTTGCAGTTTAGCTCTTGCTATAATTTTGAGGAGAGCCGCATTACCTTAATCACGTGGACAACACAAACTGGTTCTTATTGTTGTGCAATTAAAACAGTTTTAAAAATTTTGTTAAGAGCTGTCAGTATAGGACTGGCCTAAAATGCTTTGTGCTCTGTGTACCTATTCTCTGTGGCAGGATTAATTCATCTCCACCTGCAGCCCGATACCGCCAAGATATCAATTCTTGGGTGAACTTATATGATTTCTTTTTGTCACACGGAGCAAACTTGCCTCTTTTGAATGCACGAAACCTGAGCCCATTCTGAACAGCTCGAGCAGGAGTGCAGCCAACTTCATTATCGTCATCGCTTAGTTTACTTTTAATTCAGGACAATGGCATCTTCTAGTGATCTTTGAGTATCTGTGTCTTGCACCAGCTGCGTGCCACACAATCCGATGAGATCTTCTAATGTTATCTGGCGAGCATGTAACCAGCTGTCTCCAGCTACATTTTTCTTCGATTTAAATTAATTTTGTTGTGATACAATGTATACAAGCTGATTTCATTACGGCATATCTGGAATGAAATGCTTGGGAAATAGGTCTCTTACCTCAGCTTGAGTAGATGAAATTAATTTGTGCTACGGCACTCTTTGGCCACAGATGCCCTTGTGCCAATAAATTCCATCATCAAATTCATTCTTTTGCCCTAAGAGAACATTGGTGATTCATTCTCTGTATCGTATGCCCTGGTCAGGTTCATTTTCTTTTTAATTTCTGCCAGAATATTGACAACTCAGGCTTGCTCTGAAATCAGTGTTGGCACAGTCCAGTGTTACTGCGAACATTTTCATTTCTGTGGCCTACTAATCATCCAGAATTTAATCTCAAACCCTTTGCTTGCCTTCACGTTCCTATATGTGAGTTTTCTTGTGAGCAAAATCACTAGGCTGCTTATAAGCACAGGAATTCCTACCGAGTTGACTGCAGTCAATTCTGAATCTCCTGGTAATTTCTTTCTTATGGTCTAGCTCTGGAAATCTACTTGGCTTACGTAGAGCTTCCTTACCACTTCTAATGTTCACTTACTCATCATAGGCTGTTGTTATTTTGGAGACTATTGGACTTCACTTGTGGTTTGTGATTGCTCTTTTTATGCCCGCAATTTTTCTCTGCTCAGGTCTCAAGATACACTGCAATTTATCGTCGTAAATACTTAACAGCACCGTCAGCAAATCGAAGCTCACTTCTTGACTGTCTCCCACTGCTTATATTTCGATCCTGTATGCTCTCATTGCTTGTTGCGGCTTTTAGGTTTCCTCCAAGATTTTCTGTTTGCTCAATCCTGGCCTTGATATATTTTGTTCCGCGGCTTAGCTTCGAATTATTGGCTAGGTAAGATGGTTGCGCCACTTCTAATGTTCACTGAAATTTGAGAGCTTCGTGCTTTGTTGTTTATTCATAAGCATCTTTGCCTTCTCTAGGTTGATTGGCGGTCCGGAACAGAGCACATGCATCGTTTACATTAAGATGATGACATGATAGCATAACATGTCGCGTCTTTCCCATTCGAGCCCCCCGTGTATTTGCTTCGTTCTAGTGGGAGCAAAAAGTTTGTAAGAAGTCGCGATGAGGGGCACTTTTGGTTAGAAGAATAGTGGCAAACGTTAACTGCTGCTTCGTAGTGGAGCGCTCCCGCCTGTCGCACACGAGAACATTTAGGCGGCAACTAAACACTACCATTCAGCCGCTATAGCGCCACAGGTCTGTAGTACCTGATTTCAGATCATGCTCTCAGTGTGCCACCGGAGTCTGTCGTGTGTCGATCACGCCACTGTTGTGCTGTAGTTCTGTCGAGTGTAAAAGATATTTTTGGTGATGATGTTACGTACACGGGTTCATGTGGAAGTAAATATTTTGTTTCGCTTCAACTGAATGATGCTGCAAAATGAACACATGCACAAGTACATGCTGCTAAACCCTTGGCTTGTCTAACAAAGTGTGAGGAGAATACTATTGTGCAGGGAGTCTTGCATTCCATCGTTTAAATTCCTTTTTATTAACAAGAATTATGAGAAGCTTTATGAGCTAAAGCTCTATTTCATTGCTTGGTCAGAAAAGCGTTCATTTTAATTAAGCAAAAGTCGCTATTTTCTATTGTTCAAGTAGCCCCATCAGCATGCCTCATCATTTTATTCTTGAATGTCTGAAGCTGCTTCCCGAACATTGCCTTCTTTTTCATCTTGCTTCCAGTTTATGCAATATTGTTGCTATAGATTGCACTTTACCATTTTTTGCGTTCTCTCAAGCAAGCTTTACTTGATGAAATTCAGGAGCACTTTGTAGTGACCTTACATGCCCGCTATTAATGCAGAAGAATTTATATGCCGTGCTAGACATCAAATCTGCATCCTTCAGAGTGTCTAGAGGCTTGTTTCCAGACTCCTGCCTTCAAGGAGTTCTTTGAGGTTTTACATATCCCCATGGTATTGGATATGACAGCCTTAACTGATAATGATATGCATTAGAGACACGCTCTGCATTTACAGTTGGCTGGAACGAACGAAATGCGAACATACATGCGCTGTACTTTTCTACTTTGCAGCGGGGCATTTACTACGAAAGAGTTTATATATGCGTACTTAGGTAGATCTCCTAACCTGTAACAGGAACCAGGCTAGCTGCATACTCAAGCTGAAAGTAAACAGGTTAAATGTTTTGTATTCTTCATAGGCACTCTTTGCATTTCATTCCAGCCTGAATGTGCACTACTGCCATAGCAGGTGCCCCATGTAAACGAGACTCTCTTACGACAAATCATGCGCTTATGTTTTAGACAGGTTCGTGAAGAAATGCCCAGCTATAAATGTTCAATACTGGGTTATCCTAAAGATATTTTTCTCTCTCAGGCGGTTGAAACAATGCTCAGCTACATTGCATGCTTTATCGTTACTACTTCTATTTTTCTGCCAATATTAAACTACAGTCGAACCTGGATATATCGAACCCGCATTTTTCGAATTACTGCATATATCGAACAGGAAGATTACCACCTTAAAATATTATGTAAAATTATAGGTGGTTGCATACTATATGTTCTCCAGTTTTGCAGGCCGTTCGATATTTCGAACGCGGTACTGGCGCCTTTAAGGTGTGCTTTCCCCGAAGACAATCGCATCTCTGGTTGCAAAGCACGGAAGTGAGTGGCGACGTTTGCAAGCCATGCCTCCTAGGCAGAGAGAAAACCGGTCAAACCGTTCATAAGTGAGGGCGGCGCATTCTCACTGGTGAGGTAGACAAGAGCTGCATTCAATTCAGTGCTGGTTCATGGCACAACTCCTTAAAATTTTTGGTGGTGGTGGAAACTTTATTAGACACAGGGGAGTTTAGGACGCGCAGGTCCTTGGGCTCCCGCCCGGCCCCACTGCACTCAAACGTTCATGTCCCGGAGGCTCATGACGCTGGCAGCCCGGCCTGTGACGATTGATTGCTTGCCGGGTCCTCAGAACGCACTAGGGTCTCCCAAGCCTCCCAAGTGGGCAGAGTAAAAGGATATGTCGAGAATGGCTTTGGGGGGGGGGGGGGTGGCAGAAGGTACTGGAGGGGTTTGTGTGGACTTGGTCACAGCGCGAGCATATATAAGGGGAATGTAAGGTGCGTGTCTGGAGCCGCTCCAAAGTGTCTGGTGATAATTGTCTTGGGAGGTATGGGGTGGGGGTAGAGCCGACGATCGGCTTTGCAGGCCTGCATCAGTTCACTGAAGGAATGCATGCGCTCCCGTGAGAACCCCAGATTGAAGGCCGCCGTTGAGCGGTTGAGATAACCTCGGGCGAAAGCGTTGGCAGCCTCGTTTCCGGGATTGCCGAAGAGGGCAGGCACCCATATGAGCTCCATGTGGCGGGGCGGGTGTGCGGCGAGGGAATCCAGTATGCGAAATGCAGGGACGTGATCTCTCGCGTGTGCGAAATTTAGTATGGCAGTTTTAGAGTCAGATAGTATAAACCGGGCCTCCGTGCGCGTGATGGCTAGGGCAATAGCGGCCTGTTCAGGCTCTTCCAAAGTGGCAGTGGGGGATATGTGAATTGTGGCAATCGGTTGTAAAGCGGGGTTCGTGCACGAACTCTGCAGTTGGGTTCGTGGTAAGTGGGGTGCATGTTTTTGGAGAGAGGTTTAATAATTAGTTTGCGGTGAATGTGCTTCGGGACCTGAAGCTGTATGGAATCCGTGGCTGGTATCTTGATACCGACGGTGTGTAGGATGTGTCTGCCGGTGGTGGTTGTCGCGAGACGTATGTATTGTGTCTGTCAGTGGGCCTCGATAAGCTCACCTATCGTGTTGCATAGGCCTAGCTGGAGATTTTCGGTTGAGGTATTTAAAGGGTAGGTGTAGAGGTGTCTTAAATGCTATTAGGATCATGGAATCCAGGTTGGAGCTTTCGGTGCCCTGGAGTTTCAAGTAGGCGAGCGTGAAGAGAAAGCGGCTGAGACGAAGGCTTGAATGAGAGAACATAGGTCATGCTCCTTCCTGTCCCGGTGGTGTCCAGAAACTCGGCGGATTAGGTGGGATATCGACATCGCCGTCTGCTTGAGTTCCTGGATGGTGAGAGTGTTTTTCCTGTTGTTCTGGATGTGCAGGCCCAGTACATAGAGTACGTCACGCCAGGATTGTGGAAGGGTGCCCTCCTGCCAGCATGTGTTGATGTACTCCGTGATCTGGGCAGTCGACTGATCGCCCAAATTGCGGAGCATGCTATTTGATATACGGTCAACTCCTGGAGTAGAGCTAGAGCGGAGAGTCAGGAGGGCCGCTCTGAGTTCTGTTTCCGTAATTTCCAGGTCGAGATTGGCATTCGGGGTGCCGGCATAGGGGCAGGGTGCTTGAGGTACCGGGAGTTGTATGTGTGTTCCTAAGAAAATTAAACGGTAGCTACTCACCCTTCACAGTTCCTTTTTTGATAACACCCGGTACACAAACAAATATAGAACAGGTAGACATATTGGGGGAGCACTTTGCTGCAGTATCAAGTTCATCACACTATAGCCTGTCATTTTTGAAACCCAAAAGCACGGCTGAAAATTACAGGCTCTCTACAAGTGGAGGGGTAAATGAAAAATACAAGTGTGTAATTACCCTCCAAGAAATAGCTAAAGTACTGTATGCAGGCAAAAAAACTGCTCCACGACACGACGAGATACACTACGAAATGCTTTCCCGTCTTTCCCAGCCTACCACAGAGGCACCCTTGAATTTGTTTAACAAAATATTCACAGAAGGGAAAATACCCAAGCAGCGGAAGAAAGCTGTCATAGTGCCATTCCTCAAACCTGGTAAACTACCAACTTCCACAAGCATCTATTGGCCGGTAGCCCTCAAAAGCTGTGTCGCGAGATCTTTTGAATGTGTCCTTAATATTAGATTGACATTAGTCTTTGAATCCAGTGAATTACTTGATGTCCATCAGTGCATTTATAAAAAGGGATGCTCAACCACAGACCAATTAGTTCGTCTCGAAAACACAATAAGAGAAGCCTTTATACACACACCGCATTGTCTTGCCGTTTTCTTTGACATGAAGAAGGTGTATGATGCAAACTGGAGGTTTGGGATCCTCCGCGACCTAGTGGACCGAGGTATTCGTGGCAAGATGTTGAACTGCCTAAATGACTTCCTTTCCGACCGCTCAGTTCAAGTACGCTTAGGATCAACCTTTTTTAGGAACTTCGTTCAAGAGAACGGGGTGTTCAGGGGTGTATTTTAAGCAAAACACTGTTTATTGTAAAAATGACTTCTATTGGGAAAATTATCCCAAAGTCCATGATGTACTCAGTCTATGTCGACGACCTTCAAATATTTTGTACATCATCCAATCTAGCAACATGCGAAAGGCTAACACAGCTAACAATAAAATAACTAGAGACAAGGGCAGGTAAAAATGGATTACAGTCCTCCACACAGAAAACAGTGGGCGTGCTGTTCTCAAAAAAACGAGGTCTACAATCTAACCCCCCCCCCCCTTACATGTAAACAAAATCGAATTGCCTATAAAAAATGAAGTAAAATTTCTGGGCATTATTCTTGACAAAAACTTGACGTTCCTACAACATATTATTGCTGTAAAAAAGAAAGCCTTCCATTCTTTGAACGTACTTAAAGTACTTTCCCTGAAGCACTGGGGTTCTGATAGGTTGTGCCTTTTAGAAATTTATTGGTCTGTTGTTCGTTCTACCTTGGACTACGGAAGTATAGTTTACGGGTCAGCGAGACCTTCGTACCTTAAACGACTAGATCCAATACATAAATTAGGTTTGCGTCTTGCCTCTGGTGCTTACAGGACGTCGCCGATAAACAGCCTCTATGTAGAAATTAACGAACCGCCACTTACAGATAGAAGAACCGTGCTCACCTGCTCATACATTTTAAAAATCCGTTCACTGCCCAAACAAACACCTATGTTACCCAATTGTCACAAGGTGCCCATCTAGAACTTTGTTTAATAGTAAACCGCTCGCTATCAGGCCATTCCTCCTGCGTTTTTAAGAGATGTGCCAAAACCTCGGCGTACTAGATACACTACCTGACATTGCTCGGAGACGAGACCCACTACCTCCTTGGTACAATTTTCCTGCAGTCTGTAATATCACTCTTACTCAGTTCCATAAAAAACATACTCCGCAAGAACATATACTACAAGAATTCCTTGCACTCGAAGAAGAATACAGTAGTTCTACGCAGTTTTATACAGACGGATCAAAAACAGACGTTTACGCAGGAAGCGCAGTGGTCCGAGGTAAGTCGGAGAAAACAGTACGACTTCCACAGTGCTCATGCATCTTGACCGCAGAATGTTACGCAGTCTGTATGGCCGTAGAAAAAATAGAAACGAAAAACCTCGCCAACAGTATTATTTACACAGATTCCCTCAGTATACTTACAGCTCTGCACTCTAGAAATGCAGTCACTCCGATTCTTGGTGACTTCATACACAAGAAAGTAACAGCGACAGCCCCAGGACAAAATATAAAACACTGCTGGGTTCCCAGTCATGTCGGGATTAGAGGCAGCGAGAGGGCGGATTTCTGCGCTGCTACAGCTCGTGGCAAGGAAATAAAAAATGTAAATATACCTTTTGGGGATTACTTGAACTTACTGCAACGTAAATTAAGAGACAAATGGCAGTCAGCATAGAAAGCCGAAGTGAATAATAAACTACACTTGGTAAAACCGGTTTTAGGTGAATTTAAATCATGTGTTCACCAGGAACGTTTTAAGGATGTGATTTTATGCCGTCTCCGGATAGGCCACACAAACCTTACGCACAACTTCCTGCTAACAAAGCAAGAGAGACCTGTTTGTGAATGCGAGAGTATCATAGTGTTAATCACATTTTATTTTCATGTATGAAACTTGAAACACTAAGAAAAAGGTATTTTACTCAATTTTATAATGAATTCATTCCGTTTCATCCATGACTACTCTTAGATGATAATGCCATTGTTAACATACATTCTGTTCTTAGCTTTTAAAAAGAAGTAGGTGTACTTGAAAAACTGTAAATTTTGATCCACTGGTTCGCTTTACTGCATGTTACACCTCTGCTACTTTCTCATTTCTGAGAAGGTGATGCTCTTTATTTGATTACTTGGGAGACTCAGGATCCTTGCCCAGCCAAGGATAGCCATTTAGGCTGCCTTACCTTCTCTGTGATTTTTACCATTAGCTATTTCCAGATTTCTTCAGTTTTTACCAGGCAGTTCAATATTTTAGGCCATTTACACCATCGACATTTTTCATATTCCTAAACATTCTACAAAAAACCATTTCTATACCCTGAGCTTGGCGCATGATTTCCTTAACTGCCTATGTTCCATAAAACCCAACAACACAACAACACAACATCCTTGAGTCCACCGAAGCCAGTCGACTCCATCGGTCAGTCAGGGGCTGTCGCACGTTTCTTGTGCGCGTCTTTGTTTTTAATGCGCCAATTGTAGCGTGCCTGGCTGCTGTCATCTAGTTAGCATACGGCAGAAAAAACAGAATGAATCTGGACTTCGCTACAAGGCTTGAGGTGACCTGACGCGTCGAGAATGCCAAAAAGAAGTGCTCCGTGGCACACGCATTCCGCATGCAGCGGAGCAACCTAAATACGCCGTTAAAAAGAAGCAGGACATCATGCTCAAAGCAAGTAAGGAAAGTCACTTTGGAGCATGCCGTTTACGCCCTGCCGCCATCGACAAAGTTAAGAAAGCGCTGTACGCATGGGTTCTTGAAGTCCGAGCGGAAAACATCCCCGTGGATGTCCCCATGTTAATGAAGAACTCGAAATGATCTCCCACGGCTCTTAGCGAAGAAAACTTTTGCAGTGGCACTCGGTGGCTGCAACGGTTTAAAAACGCCACGGAATTGTGGGAAAAGTAATTTCAGGCAAACGTGGGGCTGATAGCAGCCAGGAGATGCAGCAGTGGATTTTAGAGGAGTGGCTGAAGATCGCTGCAAAGTTTTCACCTGGCGAAGTCTTCAGTGCAGATGAGACTGGTCTCATTTGGCAAATGCTGCCGAATAAGGCAATCCATCTCCGTCAGAGCTCATGTCAAGGCAGGAAAGTGAGCAAAGTGCGTATCACAGTTCTGCTTGCACCAAACATGGCTGTCCTGTTCAAGTTGCGCCCATTTGTGATTAGAAAAAAGCATGTCCCCACGTTGTTTCAAGAATTGGAAGCATATTCTCATCCGCTACGTCTGTAATAAAAAGGTATGGATGACACGCCAACATTTTTATGTATGGTGTCAAGCTCGGGACGCCGAATGGGGCAGGTCGGGTCATCAAGTATGCCTTCTGTTAGACAACTGCTTGGCCCATTAAATGATTTGCAAGCTGCAGAACACTGAACTCGAGCTTATCACATCGAACACCATAGCGAGACTGCAGCCCATGAACCAGGGCTTTCAAGGAAGGATACAGAAGGAAACGTGTTCAGCGGCTCCTCATAAACCTCCGCATGGGATCTGATCTCAGGATTGACCTGCTCGGCGCTTTCCAGATGATTACCAGCGCTTGGAACGACAGAAAACAGCCCATGGTAGCCAAATGTTTCGCCAAGCGAGGTTTTGAAGGGGCCGGAGTTGAATGGCCAGAAGCTTTGCATGACGACGACGAATGTTTGGATGACATGTTTCGCGACTTGTACCATTTTCCCGGTGTCGTCCCGTCGGAACTTACTGTTTAGGACTCCATCAACGCAGACAGCGAAGTTCAGGTTGTAGCTGACCTCGCTGATGACACTGTGGCCGGAATAGCTGGCGCCCAAGAAGGCGATTCCAGTGATGACCAGGACAATCCTGTTCCAGAAGAGGTGCGCTCGTGCACAGCCGCTGAACTGGCATCAGCATTCAGCCGCATTCGGCGTTGTTGCGGCGAAATTAAAGGTACCGGGCTGCCTCGCGTGGGCACTGTCGAGAAGATCGACACTAGCGTTTTCAACTTCATTACTCACAGCAAAAACCAGCCGGAAATTAGCAATTTTTGTTTTCCGTGCAATAAAGTGATTTTACGTTTCGCGCCCGGACTTTGTGGTACATGACTCCTGCAACCGGTAAGCCTCAATTTGTCATGGTCTTGAGTGCTGTTTAAGCCTCTATCTCACTATATCGAATAATTTTCCGATCCCCTTAGAAATCGGTATATCCGGGTTCCACTGTATTATTCTCAGAGGCTTGATGTTCAACTGAATGATCCTTGTGTCTTCGAATAAGAAGGCACAAGCATCACGCTTAGGGCTAATTCACTGCTCTTCATCCCTGTTTTTGTTTTAGTCGGCCATTTATGCTATTAATAATTACAACCACTTTATTCCACAAGTATATATGAAAACATATATTTGGTGCTAAATGAGATCAAGTCTTCCACGCTGAAAAATGATATACATGGTTGGTCTTGCATGTCTTTACTTGTGTGGTAATGTTTATTTCGTGCTCACTGTCAAGACAACCTTACTTACCTATCATATTCTAAGTCCTTCTAGACCTATCTTACTTCCCCCTGGATCTCTCTAAGTTCAGTCATTCCTCCTCTTTCCTTTACATTGGCCATTGATCAGAAGCCTGCTGTGGGAATGACAGCTAGCACTGTTACTGGTAACACTAATAGCACTGTATAAGTATTTTTCTGATACTGCATTTTTGTTATGTACAAACTAATTGGCTATGGCAATGGTAGCAGTGTTGGATATCGCAATATATCAGGCATATATCATGCATGCAATATATCTGTATGTTCACTATTACACTACCCTATATTTCTTTCCGTTCAGTACTTTGGCTATAGATATTTTGTCCTTCTTTCCTAGTTAAGTCCACTCAACCTGAAACATTGCTTTCTGTGCCACAGGTAGAATCTACAATGAATGCCGCTCTGTGTCTTGTAAGCAGAAGGCTGTGTTAATTGGAGCCATGAATTTTTTTTTTGGAATTGACAAGACTTTGCCGTATTATGTGCAGAACGTCAAGTGTGAAGAGGAGAATAGCATGTCTTGCATTTCTGCAGAGGTGAGACATCAAGGTAAATCTACCAGTGCGACAGACAGGGACGAGCAAGAGGACAATACAGGCTCTGACTCGCGACTAAAGTTCATTGAAGTGAACAGGGAATATATAAAAAGCCAAGAATCAACACAAACCACACAATTACAGATAAGCGTACCGGACAACATGGGTCCAAATTCGCCCTCAACATTCCTCTCTTCGAGATAACCCAACTCTTTGCATGCTAACACGATGGACAACACACTATCTCATTCGTCTCAGAGTCTTAAGATATGTCTAGCAACGATAGTCTCCATTTATTCTTCTCAAAATGTACTGCCAAATGCATGTTGACAAAAGGAAAAGGTAGCAGCCTTCAGAATCCTTCTAATGTACAGCAAAAGTTAGAGCCCCTACTCTCTTGTGCTCCTGTAATCTTGCAATCATATACCTTCTAGCTTGATCTACATAAAGCCAACCACAAGATAATTGTATCTGATACCACATTCACTTTACAAGGTGCATATGCATTTCACTGTACGCGTGTACTTTTCTAAAGCTACATTTACAGAATTATTCGTAAAATTTAACATATTTTAGACAACTTAATATGCGCCGAGAAAACCACTTTCACATCTTACCTTGTGGCCACGTTTTTCAAATTGTGCAACAATTTTTGTACGTACGGTGACACATCCTGTCCTTTGGCATCTCGTAGGCTGGCCCTGGCCTGATTACGCTGGTCACTGCGAAATTGTTCCAGCTTCCTTAACAATTTATCGTATGCTCTTGCAGTAACATGGCTCAGAAATCCTGTGTTTCTTAACCTTAAAATCTGCTCCTGGAAACTTGTCGACGTGCTATGAAAGCATAATATTATCAGTTCTGAGCCCAGGCTAGAAAGTACAAGGTTATCTTTCACTAGCTTGGAATGGTCGACCGGTAGCCATGTAGCAGCTTAACACTCTTAGGTGAATATCGCCAGCACACATTGAGCATGCAGAGCATAAAGGTATGGTCCAGAAACCACAGCTCTTTATCTTGGGGCCTTGGCTCCAAGCTAATCCTAAGATTAAGGCTTTGCTCTTTAAACAACTTGAGAATATGTAAAGGTCCCAAACTATGACACTTTATAAAAGACCACAACATTACGGACATAGCGAAAGATTTTTCGCCCAGCCCATGCACGTTCTTGACAATCATTCTGTAAACCATGCTTAAGAAAATATTGCTTAGCACAAGCGCGACCATCGAACCACTTCGTATACCAGATTTTTGAACACACACCGCGCTGCAATACTCAACAAACATGGTCTTCAAATAAATGGTATTCAAAAACATGCTCTTCAGAAAATTTTATAAAAAGGGTTCATGCAAAGTTTTGTCTCTGGTTGTTTGCAAAAGCATCTACTTCACGTCTTGAAGATCCGTTTCTTCTACTCAATTCGCAGTGTGGTTGAGTATCTTAAGAATGAAAATCCAGCGCATTGCCTTGCGGTTTGTGTCGATGCAGAAGTGTTTCACTCCATCCCATATGATCATCTCGTGAAAAGCTTGTGATAATGTATATCGGAGCAGAATGATGAGCTTGTGTTTAGGAACCGGTGTGTAATATAACAGTCTTTCTTGGATCTTACCTCCTTTTAATTGGAGAGCATCTTTTTGGAGTATGGCTGTGCGGCATATATTCAAAAGTCTCCTAAATTTAACGATTCGAAGGTTGCCACTGTGTTAAGCAATATTCTCTTATACAGGGGGACGGAATGGTTGCCAAGAAATTGCATGAGCAGGGAGAAAAATCTTTTGGGACATGATTTTTTGGTCTTTTACAAAGGTTGTGACAGTGTGGGACATGTATATACTGAGAAGTTGTTTAAGCAGCAAGGCCTTTGTCTTAAGTTTACCTTAGAGCAAATAACCCAACAAAATGAGCAACGGTTACTGCACCTTACCTTGATGTTCTGCACACGCCGTGGGCGCAGGCGATATTCACCCAGTAGTTTTAAGCAGCTACTTGACTATTGGTCGAACCATTTAAGCTAGTGAAAGATAGCATTGCGGCGTCTAGTCTACGATCGGTATTGATGAAGTCACGCTTTCACAGCATGACAATTGGTTTGAAAGAGCAGATTTTAAGGCTAACGAAAGCATGATTTCCCACAATGCTATTGCAGGGGCATGTGGTAAATTGTTAAAGCTGATCGCATAACACTAGGCATGTTCGTCAGACATGCTAAAGGTAAGAATGGCGTCAAGTAACGAGGACAGCAGGAGAGCACACACATGCACAAGCGCCAACCTTGGAGCTAATACAAATTCCAAGAGCGCGTGGCTGAAATTCAGCGTTGGCAGCCTAAGATCGGACTCGTTCAGTCTTGGACGTTCAAATGCGTGTTTCCTCGTTTCCTTTACTGTCAACACTGAATGTGAATCACGCGGTCTTGTATTTTGTATCCGCTCCAATGTTGGCGCTTGTGCGTGGGTGTGCGATCCTGCTGTCCTCGTTAATTGATGCTGCACTATTCTTCCCTTTGGCATGTTAAATCTGCAACCCCATCGCAGGGACTGGCAGGTTCAGGCCGGGGTCTGCAATAGAGATACGAGAAGAGCGACTGTGTTACTGTACATACATAGATTGTCGCACAATTTGAAAAATGTGGACAGAAGATATGACGTAGAAGTGGTTTTCTCGGCCCCTAATATGCCGTCTACAGCGTGTACATGTGTCCTGTGAAACATGACAATGTATATGTGCCTTGTAAAATGTGCGGTGTGTAGGACACCTTTATGATGTGATTTGTGGTGTTGTTTGGCTTTTCTATATATTCCCTATTCACTTTGATATACTTTAGTTGCGAGTGAGCGCCTGTTTTGTCTCCTTTCTCCTCCCTGTCTCTTGCTGGTAGATTCACGTACTTCCAGGGTAGATTGCACGAATTGTGTACTTGCAGAGGGTTGTGAAAAAAAATCCAGAGGGATTTTTTCCTTTATGAAGAATGAAAGGTTGAAATTTTGTTCACAAAGTTGGTTGTTTGCTGCATGAAATTTCATTCGGAAAGGTGAAGCCCGCTAAATTGTACATTTTGCGTGTAGGAACCCTGATGCTTGCATGCAACTGAAAACAATTGTCCGGGTTATCTGGCTAGCTTCCTTTTTCCTCGCGACAGAATTTTGGAAATAATACGTTGTCTTATTTATTTCAATCAGAATTTCTTAGAACATATTACACCAAATTTGGGGACCATATATGATAAAACTCAAAGTGTGATGATCATTGGTATTGTTTAGTCTGGGGTAGTAGAATGAAAATTACGTTGTATAAGTAAAATTAACTATGACCAGTCTATGTAAACAAAGCTACGCTTTTTTAGAGCAAAAGTTTGCTACCGAAATGCTGGAGTTGCACGGCATGATGAAGACATGGACAGTGTGGATTTAAAAGCACTAGTATTCACGATGTCACGAGTACTTACTTGCGCGCAGTGCTTAAGCCAATAGGTAAATACCTTGGTGCTGTGCTTCGGCTTATGTAGCCAAACTATGTTTTTAATCTAATAAAGGTGTGTATCTGAAAGTGAGAGCAAGAATTGAGTAGTATTTGTATATTCTTGCACAAGACACCACTGTGAGAATTGGGTATTATTGTGTCCCACATTTACCCTTATATGATGAATATAACAGTAAACATTCCTTGCGAGCTGATTGCCTACGATGTATTAAAAAAATGGCCAGTTTGCTGCACGACACGTGGAGCAGCCCAGTGTAGCACATTCAAGCTGTATGGAGTGGATAATAAAGGCAGTAATTACTTTAAGACTAGGAAACGCTGCACAAACCACAGGACCGGGAAGCAGAGAGAACACACTCACACTCCGCGCAAGAAGGGCGTTATAGAGCAGCCTGTCATGTCATGTAAGATAGAGGTCGCTCAGGACAGGTGTTAAACCCGAGTCGATGCGAACACCTTCTGTCATCACGCAGTACTCAATGGAGAGCTCAACAACCAGGAAGCAAAGGCAACCACTGAACATGGCCAGACTCTTATGCTTTCCTTCAGAAGAAATCTGGAAGCACGCTTCTTCGAAATATTTTATGCTTTTGCTCGACATATACAGTTTTTGCAGCATGTGGCGAGGAAAAATACATACCCTTGATGTCAATTAACAGTGCACTCAAAGGGCCCGGTAAAAGTTCACCGAGGTTTTCTGATACGTCTACAGGGCATCTCGTGAGAAATCCTTAGGCTTCAGAACACGGAGCCCTTGAAGAAATTGTCTCAAAGTTTGTTGCCACATTTATCTGTTCGTAATGATGACCCTAAATGTCAAGCCTTCTTTTAGTGTCACAAAAAAGGCCTAGGACATGAGACTTTTTGCTTCTCCATTAGTGTCAAAACAATTGTGAGAGAGATCTTTCACAAATATGGAATTATTTCACAAAATGTCAGAAAGGAGACTAAAGCTGTGCGAAGCAGGACCGGTAACAAAGAACTGACAGCTGTTGAAGAAGCAGAAAGATATCCATGGCTTCATCCTTTTTGCGTCAGACACATGAGGATACTTCGTCTTTCTGGATCATCATTTTGAAAACGTTCACAAGGCAACGGCCTTTCGTTAAATTTCTGCGAAGAGCCTTTTCTGCAAACTTGAGCATCCGTTCCTCGTGAGGCACATGGCAGAGATTATTTTAAAGATTATGTTGGTCGGCGCCTTCTACTTTCGTCATGTACTATCCCGACCAGAGGGGTTTCCGTCAGACTCTAGGTTTCAGAGATTATGGAATACCTTAATAACGTGCGACCGGTACGCGTGACTGTATTTTCACAGACATCAATTATCAGTACATTTTCTGGCACATGCTTAGATAATGGAAACTGTGAGTGAGAGCATAAGGTTCGGTAGAAGTGCTCTTCCTGATTGGTTGTGGGCACGTGCCGGGTACCCACCGGTGATGTAATGGGTACAAGCTTTCCCCTGGCCTGGTGCTCGGCTTCTTTAGGGTGAAATGCTTGGGAAATGGTTCTTTGCCCCCCCGCCCCCTTGACATGAAGAAAATATCTTGTGCCATGGCTCTATTTCGCCTCAGGTGCCTGTGCGCCATAAACAATCACAATCATCATACTTGTGGCAAGTGTCTGCCCGTTTTCAGATGTTACCATTGTTCCTTGCTCAATAAGTTGTGCATTGAGTACTGTGTACTGAAAGTAATCTTCATCAAATTGTATTTGTCGCCCATCCTGAGCTACTTTCTAGTTGCACAATATTCCAGACAACAGTAAACACTTTCATATACACAGTGGTGTCAGGTTAAGCGCATTTTGTCTGCTTTTTGCTGGTCCGGTGGTTATACTGTTTACTGTTATGAGAAAAGAATTTTAGGCATTGAATCATAATAGTTTGGTTCTCAGTAAACGCTTTTAGCAAGCTTTTACGAAAACCGATTGTTCAATAGTGGATGATTCAAGTTCATTTGTGAAATTTATAAGTGGTGTTCTGTGACTACCAAACGTGGATTTTTTTATGCTTTTCAGGTCCATCCGGCAACAATCTGCAGAGGCACAATGTGTGCAGTATGTTATGAAAATAAAATGTATGTATTTTTTATCACCGGAACATCAATCTTTCATTCTAAGCTACATTCTTTGTACTTATGCAATACATAATATGCGTAAAGGAGAGCCTTGTTCATAACACTTATTTCTTCGGCACCTGGAACGCTGTATCTGTAGTGAAAATTCTGGGCTGAAGATATAAAAAGACAAATGTACATATACTGTAGAAGTTGCATAATTACAGTACGGATTATTTCCGCTCTAGGTCAAATGACTTCCGAGTGAACGAAGAAAGTATGCATACACATTACAGAACCTTCAATAAGTAGACAGCAGAAGCATTCGTTGGAATAAAGCGAATTCCGTCTCGTATATAGCATGGTTAAACTTTTGGTAACCAGGAATGTGACAGTCGTCATACGGAGTCGCCGTTTCTGTCATTTAGTTCGTAGTTCATGTTTCGGAAAACCCACCGGCAACGCATGACCAGCAGATTTCTCGGTACAGCGGAGCGTGTTTTTTTACAGCGTACAACGCCTATGGTGATGATGCTCTTTCCTCCACCGAACGATGTGTGCAAGATTAAACCACCGAAATTCAACGTCATTCACGCACTGAAAATAACCAATCATTAGCGCTGCAATAGTGAAAATTCTGAATGCAATTGATGGCGGCGTTTCGATTAATATATACTTGTGCGTCTATGTGTAAATAATTAGAGCCAAGTGGATGGAAGTGATCACGATTTACATCGGTAATTGCTAGCATAAATAATGAGGGACGGAACTTTTTAAGACGGTATAAAACAATCACGTTATTACATGCATGTAGATTTGTAACAAAGTGGTTGCACAGATGGCCGGATATGAGTTCACATGGGGTGACTAGTGACGCGTGGATCATGAAGCTGGCTTTGGAAAGCGTTGCAATGACGAAGCCACTGAACGCGGGTTAACATCACTCCCTGACTGCCAAGAATCCGTTCGCTTGTAGGCAGACATTCTGATGGTTGCCCTGAACGCTTTAATTGCATTTATTTAAACCGTTTAAGTAAAGCAGCTACTACTCGAACTCGGCAAGAAATCTGTGCTTATAACCGCTTTACAAAGCTTGGAAAGCACTTCGAAGCGGGGGTCTGCTTTCATTACGACCGAAACGCACAACAAAATTTTCTGAGAAACAAAAGCCACTTTCGCTGACTTTCTTATTCTTGGCTGTAAAATGAGAAGCTCACTTATTGTGAACCTCTTATGGCGAGGGCAATCCGTGCGACACTCATTTTTTATATGTGGGCTCAACTTTGTTTAGAAGATCTATTTTTACGACCACCGTATTTGCAGCAAAGCTTTTTCTTATGTAGACGCATTCGTCTTTTCTTCCGCTGCTTTTCATCAGTATTTTCTTTTGCTGATGAGTACAGCGTTTCCTTGCGCTGCTGAAACTTTCCGCAACGTTATTTTTGAGTGTTTGTGACAAAAAAGGCTAAGTTCAGAATTGTTCGCAGCATATTACAATTCAAGCTTGTGTCACGGAAGACACTCGGCGACGGCGTAAGCTTGAGATCACACGTGTACAGCTCCACGCGAGATCTGGTATATGTATGACAACCCAATATAAAAATGCCGACAGATAACTTGAAGTGGCTCAATTTTTCGTCCCGTTTTTATGAAACGACCCTCTGCGCAAGAAGTTGTAGCTAACTTGGTCTGTAGCAACAACGAGAAAGTTTGGATGTTGTGGGCGCTATTGCAGCGAGTGCGAATAATGTCCGTTGAATAAAGCTATTATCCGGAGCCGTCTGAAGCTTTTATCACTTTTTTACAGCCTTTCATTGAACTTAAGAGGAGCGTGACGGTGCTGCGTAAACTCCCGATAATTCCCGAAATTACTGCTAAGCGTCTCACTTTGCACAGGCCACCAAATAATAATTAGTCCAAGCCACTCATAAAGTAGATGAAATAGGTACTATTAACACCATGTGAAAGAGTTAAAATTAAGCTCTCTGTACTTTCTTCATCATAGAGTAGGGATCAGTGCATTAAATCTGATCGACAACTGTGATGCATCTTTTCTTTGTTTAATTAGTGTTTAATTAGTCCAAGCCACTCATAAAGTAGATGAAATAGGTACTATTAACACCGTGTGAAAGAGTTAAAATTAAGCTCTCTGTACTTTCTTCATCATAGAGTAGGGATCAGTGCATTAAATCTGATCGACAACTGTGATGCATCTTTTCCTTGTTTAATTAGTGCCACTCTAGCAGTTAACTTCTGTTGCATGAGAAAAACGCACCACAACAAAAACAGAAAGAAACAGTAATAAAGAAGGACAGCAAAAGCACCGACATAGATCTTCCTTCTTTTCATCCTGCAAGAGTGCCCTCCAAATGGCACCAGAGCACTTCATGTACAAAGTCAAATGCTTTTCAGGGCCAAACGGATGTTTTCTTGAGGCAACGAAGAGATGCAGCAACCTTTTAGAGTATAATCACTACCTTAAATGTACAAAGAAAAAAATGAATGAAGTAGGAAACATAGTGACAGAACTGTCGCTGAAGTTGCATTTCGGACCTACTGCGTAGTCTACGAAAGGTTAGCAGGAACTGTTGAATAAGAGCAAACTATACACATAATCTAAGTGTGGTGGGAATAAGCTGAGCTAGGGCTTCTTGGTTGATGACGACTCAAAAGGGTGCAGTAGCTATACTTCGCCCTTTTGTCTCCAGTAAGAAGAATGCAACCTACTCGTTTCCATTTTTTGCATCCAGGAGTATTTTGACGAAGTACTGAATTGTCTTAACATGAAGATGCGGTAGCACCAAGGGGCTTTTCGTGCATTTTAGTCAGAGTTAGACATTTGGCAGAGGCAATTGTAACCACTAGCAGGATTCGAAGCAGTGTCAGTGCAACCAGTCCAGCCTTGTTTTCCTCTGCCGTAGCCCACTTGTCCTTTGCCCTAGCAGCTCTATCCACCAGAAGTGACTGGTATATTGTGTTTAACGTAACTTTTGTCAAGTTTAAAAAAAACAGAAATAAAGCACGATGAAACAAATGGCGAAATGGATAGCACCATGTGGAGCTCCGCAGAAAATTGCGCTTAACATTGCGCTTAGCAAATTAGTTAGGTTTCGCTATGCAACAATTTTATTATTCACTTTAGGGTTAGGTGCATTTGGTTAGGTTGTAGGAAGGGGAGCGTAAAAAACCATCAGTCCAGCAACGGGTCTCCTACATGTTCCTTTTTCCCAGCGCTTCAGGAAAACCTGCGAAATATAAACACACCCAACTAATTGCGCTCTTTTGCTAACATAATGTACCACTGCCAAGAGCATTTTGAATTAGTGGAGCATACGGGCTCAACATCTGTAAGTAAGTGGTCAACGCCACTGTCAAACTGTCTTGGAAATGCGTCAGTACATGATTCCGAAGTAATGAAAGGGCGCGCCGTAATCCGCGATAAGTGATGAGCTTGCCATCGGCAGCCAATTCATCTGGAACTTTTATTGAGCCACCACACAGACAAAACTAGAAAAGAAAGCAGTTATGTCGCATACATCATTGTCGCCTCTATTTTCGTTATTTGTATCACTATGCGACTATTTTAACTCAACGGCAGTCAATGGCTTGGACAGGGTGATTACGCACTTCGCGTTCGTTCAAAACGCAGTTTTGGAACTGTAAAACACGGTAGCGCATAAACGTGGTCACGTGGCTTCTGTCTTGCGTCGCACACTTTCTTTAATTGCCGGAAAAATTGATTATTCACGCTACGAATTCATCCTGGCAACTGGATAGATTGTTTGTGAACCCCCTCTACAAGTGAGTGAAATTCGATTGGGTAGAACGCGAATATCAAACTCCTTGTTCAATAGTTCCCGAACTATTGAAAATTTTCCAATATACGTGTCATACGTGTCTCGTATGTTTGTTTATTGGATATATCGTATATGTGTCCCATATATATTTGATCATGGGGTTGGGAAAAGCTGTGCTGCAAAATAAAAAGAATCGAACAATGAAATAGTTGCCATACAATTTACACTAGTAAAAAGTAAAATAAAAACTACAAGAAAAATTGTGATCGAAAGAAATCGAACCTGCAACTCGGGGCCCAACTGCTGAGTGCACCAAAGCCGATGACTGCCGTCCTGAATCTGCGATTTGTTTGTATATGTCAAGAATAGAGCTGTTCTTCGTATGTATTTCACTGTAGAGTTTACAAATTCATGCTTCACGCGGCGTTTGTTTGTGAAGTATATAGAGGCTTCCTGCAAGCTCTAAAGTTGTTATCAATGTGGATGTGCACTCGGTGAAAAACTTTGAAAAATCTTGGTATAATATTCACAGTGCTCTTATTCCGCACAAATTTTTTTTGCCACACGCGCAACTCTCTCACTAAAATGACAGTCGTTATTCGTTATGTAGTGTTAAAGAATTTATGTTACAACTTTATGTTCCAACTAAGCGTGTATCTAAGCGCATTGCAAACACCGAACGAGAATGTTTAGCTGCTGGTATTTAGAGCAAGAAAGAACGCAAAAAAGACACACACGGAAAAAATTGTGCCAAACAAGCTCTGCTTTTAAGCGTTCTTTTGTCGCTTGTTTGTGACATTCTTTACCTGGCGTTTAAATTACTGCACGGGCTTTTTACGGGGCACTCATAAAACGGCTGTCTGTTTCGTGTATGGGAGTTGATGCAAAAAACTTCTGAGCGCGCGTGCACACTCGTGAGTCGCATATAAGTCGGGATACATATAGCAGAGCTAAAGACAGATTTTTGACGCGTGTCGCTTGTAAATGGCGGATTCACAAGTGAAATGTTTGTGCCACGTATGAACTCGTGTGACGCACTTCGTCAGACATATAAATACGTATAAAGCATACATGTGTTCATAAAGGCACACTTCCAACATACTGAAATGCTGGCGATATGAGTTCATACGAGATCCATTTGTTGCGCATCTAATTCTTATGAAGCACGTATCAATCCATACGAGGCAAATATGAAATGGTATGATATATTTCGATAGGGTAATTAAATAAGCAAACGCATTGCACAAATTACTATAAGTGGAGTCTTATTACGGCAAACCGAAGGTCACAGAGCTGCACCCAGCTGTCGTTTCCTGCCTTTAATACTTCCCTCAATTTACGTTAACTCACTCTTTAGCACTTGCTACCGGCTGCACTATATTAATACCTTTTATCCGTTAGTTTCGCACTTACGAATGCACCACAAATGCAGCAGTATACCTTGATGAGGCATAAATCATAACCGCTCTACTTCGACGCCAATGGTAACTTGCTGCTGCGAACGCGGAATCGGTATAGTCAGTCAAGTTTACCGAAAGCATCGCTAACGGCGAAGATAAGTAGGTGAGCACTAAAGGGTATCAAGTGGCAGAAGCAGTGAGGGATGTTGTGTGCGCCGCTCGGCGAGAAAATAAGGCCGCCTATGCAATACACCCTTCCCCAAGGCCGGCACATAGCGCGCTCTGTCGACGCGGGATTTTGGGTCATTATTAGGACACTTCTAAGCAGCTCGTGTGTGCGGCGTGCAGCAGAAGCGGGATTTTTTTAAAACGGCATAATTGTAGTGCGGCTGAGAGTCAAAGCGGACACGTAATTAAGAGTGACATTTTTATCTGTTGAAAAAGGTAACATTTTTTGCATTAATAAGCAACGCACGCGCTCACCGCCACCAACCAACCGGCAAAAGTAACAAAAAATGATTTCCTTTTTAATTTTCGGAACCTCCAGCGGCCAACTATCGTGGTTTACAGAGAGTACACACATGCGCTTTAAAATACACAATATCAGCTGCATCGAGCATATCAGTGGACACAACGGAGATTTGAAGTCGATGCCTCTCAATGTGAAGCGAGCACACTTACCACTCTACCACACACGAGCACAATTAACAAGGTGTTATTTGTTTTAAGTACACTGTACACGAAAATTCGCCCGCATAGGAACATAAATGGCTACCGTTCCCTTTTAACCCTTTTAACCTCCTTTTTGATAATTGTGTGACCTACTGTAAGTGGTTAAAACGAGCAAATCTCCTTTTTTTACTGCTGTCACGAAATCAAGGAGACAAATGAAGCATCAACATGATTTGACTGCTTTTCCAACCATGAGTACGTCGGCTTGAATACTCCTTCAGACCCTTTAAACACTCCTTAGCGTCTGCCCACCGCCTAGGGGCAGCTTACTGTTGGCTGCACTGCATATCGCTGCTTGGTTGCTTCTCACCTCTGTTCTAGCTGCTTCGTGCGCGTGGATACAAGATACCGATCGCCACCAACTTGCGCAGCGATGTGCTGCACAGACTCGGCATCTGAACCAGCCAGCGTGTTCGCGGAATGCTTGGTGCTGCATCGCCTGCGACGGCAGTGCGCGCGAGGCTTAGCCAGCCTAGCTAAGTCCAGCCAATATGGCGGTGTATGACGCGTCGACTTTGCTCCCTCCCCGCAGCCGCCAAGCTTACATCCCGCTTCTTTGAGCGCGCATGCCGTGACATAAGAGAATGGACATCATCGACCTTGGCAGCAACATGCTGCAATGAACGTCTCACTCAAGCCGGCTATACGTGCACAATCAACGACTGGTCATTTATTGTCTATGCAGCACACAAATGTTTGGCGGCTGCCGTTTAGCCGCGCCGACATGGTGGTGTGTGTGCCGCACCAGTTTTCTCGACACCGACGGCCCCTCGTTCGTTCGCTGAATCTTCACGTGAATATACAGGGATGCAAAATGCCGGATTATCGTCGTCGTGTATAGGGGTAAGCAGCATTGAACTCTCCTTTGATGCGACAGCCGCGCAAGCAGTTAACGCCACTGATTCTTCAGTTTGCGAATACATCATCATCGCCCCAAGGGGCCAACTCACACAGCGGTCACTAAGTAATTATCAGAGAAATTTGTTGTTGTATGCAGCTGAAAAAAAATCAGTGGCTGTACACTTGTGGCTCATTACATTAATATGTACAGCTAGAAGTATGATCAGTTTCCCCAGAGACCAAATTTCCTCCCTGTATTCACCCGCCATGAACATGAAAAAGCTGCACAGGCAATGAGCAGGATGGAATAAACGGCCGTTGAAGTCCGTGAATTTTCGTCACGTTAATACGAACAGCAATGAGAACGAAACCTCGCCTGCCCTAATCGGTTGCTTCTTTTCCTGTTTTAACAGGGGCCTGTGACGCAAACAAAGCAAGCAATTTTTTATTTCTAATCAAATCACAGAAGACGGCGATGCCTTAGCACCCAAGCATGTTGCCTAAATTGTTACATTTTTCGCGTTGGTGGCTTTTTAACGTCGCAGCAATTTTCGGCGGTGGACATAGGGTGGCAACTATATTAAGCGCCGCCTTTCCTTTTCATGAATAAACTGTTCGAAAGAATCAGGGACGAAGACAAGAAAACACATACACAAACAGAGCGCTCTGTGTGTGTGCGTGTTTTCTTGTCTTTGTCTCTGTTTCTTTCGCGCAGTTTAATCATGAATGAGAAGAACCAACTAGCCCGCCAAAAAACCGTTCTTGCTGCCTTTCTGGTCCGTGAGAGCTCCGGTTCCAAAATGTAGTATCCTGTAAGCTCTTCGCATCTGAAAAATGTGGAAAGAAGTTTTCTCTTCGCTTCCTGTTTCAAAACACCTTCCATTTTTGTGAAACTCGCGGAGGCAATCATTCCGGTTTAAACAGCCGATCCCGGGAAGGCAACAAAAGAAAGAGAATAAAGCATGCAAAGGTACACAACATCCCGTGCTCGAAGTGCTTGGCGTCGTACAGTGGCGAAGCCAAGCACTTCGCCGAAAAAATGAAGTAGCTAGCAGAAAGCGGATGTCAAACAATTGAGAGGGAACAGAACGCTGGTTGAAAAGATTGAGTTCAGGAAACTATTACCATCGAAACTGAGCCGCGCCCGCGCAGAAGGCTCTTACTTGAGTGATAGAAAATTCAGCAGACGCTGGGCAATGTTAACCGCTCCCCAGAAAACCTCCCCCTCCCCTCTCACATCCATGGTCGATGTCCAGTAACCGGGTGGATGAATTAACCGACGGCAGATTTTTTAGTTGGCATTTTTTCTGACAAATTTCTTTCCCAACCAGACACACCTGCATCTAATATTTTCTTTTAAACTCAGGCCACGAAAGTGACGGCAAAGCAGAACAGATGATAGGGGGGGTGGGAGGGAGGGGGTCTGGTGGTAGCGTTCTATTCCTAACAATGCCAAGGAAATTACAATAAAGTTTCATCTTCCTGCTGCATCAGTCACCCTTGCCTTTCATTTGACCTGTACCCAGAATGACGACGCCCTCAAAACACGCGGCTGCGGGTTGTACCTGCAAGCAAACTGCATGCAAACTACCACTGCATGTGTGCAAATTCGAACGCGTGAGGAACCTTCTGGCACGTAAAAAAATACACAATACCCCTTTAAGTGCAGTAAAGCAGCCAAAGGCAATCGGAATGCGCAAGTGCTCAGTAAGAAAATTTTATTTCTTTAAGTTTTATGCCTTATGGAAGAACGGTTCCCGATCGACGCTACCTTCCAGTCTCCGTGTTGCCTTAACGGCTTCAGAAGCGGCTCTCTGCAACTTGTGATACCCTGATAACCATGTTTAGCCGCTGTCATCCGACAAGGTACAGATATGTACTAGCTACTAGATGAGCTTCTATGTCCTACTGGCATATCTGTGGTATGAAAATCCTTTACACTTTAGCAATATCGAACTAATTGAAAAGTGTAATCTTTAACCATAGATAGCATGACATGCCTGTATGTTGACAGCAAAGCATTTAAACGTGCTCTGCTTGCTTGCCAATGTGGCATCTGTATTTCCATTTATTTGGGTATTTCAAATTGAATACCCAAAGAGAGCGTGGATCAAGACACTATTATAAGCAGGGGCCATGGCGTTGGTTCTCTGTCAACATCGAAAGCAAGCTCCGGGAAACTTGACTCGAATGTTTTGTACTCAATAAAAATTTTGTTTTAAATCAGTCACAGTAATTTCATTGTCGCATTCATTGTGTACGCAAAGCTCTCAAATAAAGACTTCCATAAGAGTACTCTATTTCAAATCGGCTTCCTTATCAAATGAAATATACTTGTCTGGGCACCAAAGACACCTCTCTGGACGTGAGGTAAAACAGGTACTAAAAGGAGCATTAACACTTCTAGATGATCAAACATTTTTTCCAAAAAGAACTCCTCTCTTATGAGGAGTGAAATTCGTGCTCCTTTGAACACCAAAGATGCCTATTCGTATGTGAACGTAAAGAATGCATTAAAAGGAGCACTAATGCTCCTTGATGGTCAGAACGTTTACTCCAAAAAGAACTCCCGTCCTGAGAGGAGTAAAAGTTTTACTCCTCAAGGGCAACCAAAAATACTTCTCCGTACGTGACGATATAGCAAATGTATTGTCTTGAGGAGTAAGTGAAGCACCATTTCGGGAGGGCGCTAGGGGATGAGACATTTGCTCCTTTCTGAGCGTTTTTCTGTTTGCAGTGTATGCACTCTGGAGCCGAAGAACGACACAAATGTGTGACACCTAAATGTATGAGCAACTTTGATAGGCTAGCGCACAGAGAATCCTGTGACGGCAATTAAGTAAGATAGCGCGCGACAAGCTCCATCCATCGGAATGTTCCATGCCATAAACATGGCAGCTGACGCGGATCGCTTGCTTTGCGAAATACTGCTGCGCAAATTTCTCTATAGCGGTGAACTTGACGCTTTTCTGAGGCCTACAAGGCAGCCCCAGAACTGCCTTCTTATGTGAGTACACAACGCCTCCTTCAGCTTCCCGTGCACAGCCTTGATCAAGGCCCACAGGACAGCTCGAATCCACCGCCTCTCACGTACCGTTCATGGTGGCTATATTGTCAACCAGTTACCTTCAACCCTAAGAGCCACTTTGACTCCCCGACACACCTACCCACAGGTATCTACAGCCGCAGCGCAGTCATACCCTTACAGAAGAATATATTACCTGGACGACATGACACACGCCGGCGCCTTTAAGTCCAAGCTCTACGCTCCACCGTGTCAGAAATTCCAACAGCTTAATGATCTGAAAGAATCCGTAATTTGGGCATGTTGGTGATGGCTTGTTAGTGACGGCCTGTTGGTGAATGTTTTATCGGTGTTCGGCAGATGCTAGGCCTACTTTGTTATTAGCTCTCTGGCACGGATCATGCTTGCAGGCATCGGGTTGTTAGTGTAAGGCATAATAAGGGATGCTAAGCCTAATAGCATGCAATTAGTTCACAATGACAGCTTTCATAACTCAAAATGTGTGCTGCACATTGTAAAAACTTTGCTTTTTCAATTATTGCATTGCAAGTTGTTGCAAAAAGGCAGCAGCTACTACTAAAAAGATTTTCTACCTAGCCAAAAGGGGCAATATTGCCCTATTTATGTACAGATAACCAGTTATAAGCTAATCAAAAGCTTTATTATCACCTATAGCTAACTGAGAGATATCTATTTACAAAAATAACACACACAAAAAAGGCATAAGATAAATAAAAACTGTTCATGAGGTGCACTAGTCCTAATCTGCATATCTCGCAACTTCTGGGAAAGGTGCTTGCGGACGGCTTTTAGCCACTGGCGTGCAAGTTCCTTTGACACATCTCCCATGTAGATATTTAAAAGAGCTGCACAGCAGAAAAAAATTATATACCTGATTAGAATGCAAATGGACGCATGTTATAAAGGCAAGCCTTAAATACAAGTGAAATTCGGAAATAGCGCTCTCAAAGAGAAGTAAGTGAAGCAGAAAAGTTGAAAAGAAACAAATTTTCACCAATGAATGCAAAACTTTAATCAAATGTACGCCTAAGATTAGCGTGCAGCACCAGTTCAGGCGGCTCAATTGAAACTCGGTGCTGGCTATGCAAAAAACAAACGGTCAAGTGCATGCAAGCCTCATCATTTGCTTGCTATGGCATTGCCACGAAATTGTAGCCAGCTGCGTGCTGCCTGTACCAACAGCCAGAGACAGTGCAAAAAAGTTTTCATGCCGTGAAATGTGGCAAAGTGCTGCTATCAATCTGTGCCAGTAAAACATTTTCTAAACCAAGGATTTATATATTGTCACGTAGTGGTCACGGCAGTCGAAGCAGCGATGACGACGGACAAAAGGTCTTCTAAAAGAAAACTGTTTATTGGCCTGACTTGCACCCAAAATGGACTGAATCACTCGGTGGCAGCGAGGCGACAAGCGTCCTCGGCGGTCGTCAAACAGAATGGCGGTCGCTGTCGGCCGTGCTCAATTTAAAGCTGATGCGAACTTTGGAGATAAAGCGTGCAACGTTACTAGAACATCCCGGAACAACGTAGAATCAGCTCTGCCTGGCTGCGATCAATCGAGATAAATCTAGTCGCGTCTTGCGTCGCAAACAAAGCGATAAAGTGGCGTGGTGGCAGATAAGAAAAACAAACAAATACTGCAAATAATCGCGGCATTACTCCCCTCTCAAAGAAGCATCCACCCGATGCTTTCAAACAAATAATGCGGCAAGTAAAAGAAAAAAAGCATCTTGCGAATATAGAGCATAGAAATACTGACGCCATTAGCGCGCATATTACGGCTTCAGACGGACTACATGGACAACTTCTGGTCGTACGCGACGTCGCTGGGATACAGTCATTGCGTCAGGGATTACTTCATAATCCAGCTCATCTAGTTGACGAAGAACATTGTCCGGGCCGAATGGGCGTCCACACCCAGACTTGGTCTCCTGGCTTGTATTCCGCGTTGCGTCTTCGTAGGTTGTAGCGTCTGGCGTCGGACCGCTGCGTATCTTTGATCCATAATCAGGCAAGCCTTCGAGCTTTTTCTGCGTGTTAAAGGTAGGCCGCAATGTCGACGTTCTCTTCTTCTGTACCGTTTTGCAGCATGGCATCTGGCGTGGTCGTGGCCTCCCTGCCATGGACGAGCCCAAAAGGCGTCATCTGGGCGGTCTCCTGCACTGCGGTGTTGTAGGCGAAGACGACGTAAGGCAGGATGACATCCCAAATTTTGTGTTCGGCATCGACATACATGGCGAGCATATCGCGATGGTTTTGTTCAGGCGCTAGGCCGGTCCGTTGGTCTGCGGATGGTATGCAGTGGTCTTCCGGTGGCTGGTTTGGCTATAACGCAGGATGGCTTGCGTTACTTCCGCCGTGAATTCTGTTCCTCTGTCCGTGATGAGCACATCGGGGGCGCCGTTTCGAAGAAGAATGCACTCCACGAAATATTTGCCGACTTTTGCTGCTGTTCCGTTCGGTAGGGCTTTCGCCTCGGCGTAGCGGGTCAGGTAGTCGGTCGCTATGATGATCCACTTATTTCCAGATATTGACATTTGAAAAGGGCCAGGCAAGTCCATGCTGATCTGCTGAAAGGGCCTTGAGGGAGGTTCAATGGGGTTCAGAAATCCTGCTGGTCGTGTGGGAGGGGTCTTTCGTCGCTGACAATCCCGGCAGGTTTTCACATAGTGTGCTACATCGGCAGACAGTTGGGGCCAGTAATACTTGTCTTGAATGTGGTGGAGGGTGCGAGTAAACCCGAGATGTCCAGCTGTCGGCTCGTGGTGTGAAGTCTGTAGAACTTCTTCGCGGAGACAAGCAGGTGCAATAAGGAGGTAGGCTCTTTTGCTCGCTGTAATGTTCTTCACAAGGACCTCATTCTGCACACAGAAGGAAGACAGTCCTCACTTGAATGAAGCGGGGGTTGAAGAAACCTTGCCTTCCAGGTACTCGATGAGGCCTTTAAGGTCGGAGTCCGAGCGTTTCTGCTAAGCAAAAGAGCTGGGGCTGATGGGTCCCAGGAAGGCGTCCTCATCGTCGTCTGGCGGTGGTGTATCTACAGCGGATCGTGAGAGGCAATCGGCGTCAGAGTGCTTGCGCCCAGACTTGTAAACGAAGATGACGTTAAACTCCTAGCGACCCAGACTACATCCAGCGAGTCGGCCAGAACGGTCCTTGAAATTTGCAAGCCAGCACAGCGCGTTGTGGTCGCTGACCACCTTCGACGTTCGTCCGTAGAGGTTGGGGCGGAATTTCGACGTAGCCCAGATGATGGCAAGGCACTCCTCTGTTGTCGAATAGTTAGCCTCGGCCTTGGAAAGGAACGGCTAGTGTATGAGATGACATTCTCCAGCATGTCGCTTTTTTGAATGAGGACGGCGACTAGACCCACGCTGCTTGCGTCGGTATGAACTTCAGTATCAGCGTTTTCTTCAAAATGCGCAAGGATCAGTGGGGACTGTAAATGAGGCTGAAGTTCCTTGAAGGCTTCTGCTTGCGGCGCTTCCCATTAAAACGGCACGTCTGCCTTCTTCTGTTGGATCAGGGGCTCGGCGATGAGCGAGAACGTTTTCACAAATCGTCGGTAAAATGCGCGCAGTCCGAGAAACCTGCACACTGCTTTCTTATCGGCCGGGGGTGGAAAGTGTTCAATAGCAGCTGTTTTCTGCGGGTCTGAGCATACTCCCTTCTTGCTAACGATGTGGCCTAGAAACAGCAGCTCTTCATAGGCTAAGTGGCATTTCTCTGCGTTCAAGGTTAGGCCAAACGACTTGATTGCGTCTAGTACTGTTCGAATTCTTTTGATGTGTTCTTCAAAGTTCGAGGCGAAGACAACGACGTCATCTAAATACACGACACAAATTTGCTACTTCAGGCCTGCCAGCACTGTATCCATTACTCGCTGCAACTTAGCTGATGCGGAACAGAGACCAAATGGCATCACCTTTAACTCAAACAGCCCATCCGGAGTGATGAATGCTGTCTTCTCGCGATCTCTTTCGTCGACCTCAATTTGCCAGTAGCCGCTCTTGAGGTCCACCGATGAGAAATATTTGGCGTTGCAGAGGCGGTCCAGTGTGTCATCGACGCGTGGAGGGGGTAGACGTCCTTCTTTGTTATGTTGTTCAAGCGGCGGTAATCCACGCAGAAACGAAGTGCGCCGTCTTTCTCACTAGAACAACCGGAGCCGCCCATGGGCTGTTTGAAGGCTGGATGGAGTCGTCGCGAAGCACTTCTTCGACTTGGTCCCGGATGTCTTGTCGTTTTTGCGGTGACACACGGTAGGGGCTTCGACGGAGAGGTCGGACGTGCTGGTCCGTTATAATGCGATGCTTGGCAATTGGCGTTTGTCGCACATTCGGCGATGTCGCAAAAAACTCACTGTAGCTTTGAAGCAGATTGTGGATCTGTTCTTGTCTGTTCCGGTGCAGGGCTGGGTTGATGTCGAATGTGGGCGAGTTCTCGTGGTGAGGCAAATCTTCTGCAGAGAGGTCGGAGAGGGCGAAGGAGTCTTGTACGTCGGATATTTCGTCGAAGAAAGCAATCGTCGTTCCTCAGTTAATGTGCCAGTATTCTTCGCTGAAGTTAGTCAGCCGTACTTCGGCCGGGTCATTGCGGAAATGTGCGATGCCTCTTGCGGTGCTGAATCCTTGGTCTAGAAGCAACTGCATGCTCCCCTCTATGACGGCTTCAGCGTTAATGGCTTTCGTCGCGCCTACGGTCACGATAACGCTTGATCTAGGTGGGACGCTCACGTCTTCCTCTAGGACACTCAGGGCAACGTGCTTATCCCGAGTTTTCATCGAAGCGGTGGCTTCGTCCGTCGAAAGCGTGATCAGCTTGGATCGCAGGTCGATGATCGCCTGATGTTCATTAAGGAAATCCATACCCAAGATCATTTCGCGTGAGCATTGCGGTAGCACCACAAAGGTCACAGGATAGATATGTCCTTCGACAGTCACTCGCGCTGTGCATCGTCCTGATGGCTTAATGAGGTGGCCCCTGCGGTGCGAATTTGTGGGCCGTCGCAAGCCGTTGTGACTTTTCTCAGCTGCACAGCGAATGTTCCATTCATAACCGAGTAATCGGCTTCTGTGTTGACTACAGCGGTAACTTTCCGGCCGTCGATAGTGACTTCTAAATCGGATGTCCTGGCTCTTGCGTTGCATGTCGCTCTTAGCGTCGCGTCACGGCTTCGTCGCATATGCGAGTCGCGGGTGGGGCGTGTAGTCGAAGCTTTTCTGGGTGGCGTCGTCGTTTTGAAGGCAGTTTAAGTCGTGGTAGGGGTTGTCATTTTGTGCGTCCTCGGTGCAGCGAGAGTATGTTCTTCATGCGGCGTAACGGGTGCAGCGTCTTCATGGGGCGCGGTCGGTGGAGGATCTTCGGCGTTTCGCTCGTGAGCAACCTCACCTCCGGAGGTTGATGCCTATAGTTTCCCCTACGGGGGCTGGGAGACCTTCCTCGTACGGCGGCTGCGTAGCTGCGGCGTGGCGACGCAAAGCGCGAGGTTGACGGCGATGGTGAGCGCGAAAAGCGGTTCGGCGTGTACTCCTCTCGACGCAGGTACTCGTTGATTTCCTGCGGACGTTGTCCGAAGCGTGGTCGTGGGGCGTTAACGGCAAATCCTCCAAGACAGATACATTGTTACGGGCAGTGACGAAGAATATGACCGGCCTCACCGCAATGGAAGAACAACGGCCGGTTGCCGGAAGTCCTTCAGGCGTCGCATTTCCTGGGGCTTAAGCGTCGGTCATAGCCTGGGCGGGCGGGGGCTGGGAGGCGGCGTTGTGTAACAAGTGGCTCATCTCGGGGAGGATGTAGGGGTTGTCGCTGGGGTTGTGGAGTCCTTACTACAGCGGCGTAGATCATGGCCTGGGGTTCTCTGGTCGTCGGGGGGCCAAGTGCCTGTTGCACGTCTTCCCGTACCACAACCATCAGAGTCGCCTTGTGTCTGTGGGGAGGATGGCAGTAATCGGCGTACCTCATCTCGGACGATTTCGCGGATAACTTCCCGCAAGCTGTCGCTGGTCGTGGCCGTCGTGTCCGAACGGATTGCACAGGCAGAGGTAGGGCGATTGTACTGCCGAGCTCGGACGTTGAGGGTCTTCTCGATCATGCAAGCTGCCTACATGAATTCCTTGACTGTTTTTGACGGCTGGTGGATGAAGCTGCCATAGAGTTGTTGTTTTACGCCGAGCATTAAAAACTGAACTTTCTTTTCCTCGGTCATCTCGTGGCTGGCGTGGCGAAATAGGCGCTTCATCTCCTCTATGTAACCGCGGACGGGATCATTCGGAAGCAGGATCCTGGACTCGAGGGGTCGTTCGGCTCTTTCTTTCCTCACGACACTGGTGAATACCTTTATAGTTCTCTCTTGAATATCTCCCATGTCGTAAGGGAAGACTCGTAGTTTTTGTACCACGTGCGTGCGGAGCCCTCCAATGAGAAAAGAACGTGTCCCATTTTCGGCGCACCACCCCACTTGTTGAATGACGCCACGCGCTCAAACTGATCCAACCATTCTTCAGGGTTTTCGCCTAGGGATAAATTGAAAGTTGGCGGCACCCGCGGTTGCTGCAATATGATCGGTTTTGACTTCTTCGGCGAGGTCGCGCTGCTCGTAGCAGCGTCTTTTCGCTGTCTGGTGCGGTCCGGCAGGGTCCCGAACTCCGGCTCCTCTTTCTAGAGACGTCGGCTGGCTCGCTGGGCTGCTGGCTCGTCCTCGGGGGCGAAGCGCTTAGGGCTGGCTTCACAACTTGAAGGGGGCGTCCAGAACATGGAAGGCCACCCAGCACCTCCACCAGATGTCACCTAGTGGTGAAGGCAGTCGAAGCAGCGATGAAGCCGGACAAAAGGTCTTCTATAAAAACTGTTTATTGGGCTGCCTTGCACCCAAAATAGACTGCATCCCTCGGCGGCAGCGAAGCGACAAGCGTGCTCGGCGGTCGTCGAAAAGAATGCCCGTCGCTGTCGGCCGTGCTCAATTTAAAGCTGATAGCGAACTTTCGAGATAAAGCGTGCAAAATTACTAGAACATTCCGGAACGACTTAGAATGTGCTCTGCCTGGCTGCGATCAATCGAGATAAATCTAGTCGCGTCTAAGGTCGCAAACGAAGCGATAAAGTCGTGTGGTGGCAGATTTGAAAAACGAACAAATACTGCAAATATTCGAGACAATATGTTAGTCATACACAATATAAAAACATGCACTGAAATGCTGATACTACTGTTTGGCTGCTCAGGTGTGCAATTTTATAATAACGCTTTGCAAATGCCGAATGCAGCAACCCCCTAGATTCATCACATGTAGGAGATAATGGGGCTGTGATCACAGTAAAGCACGAAGACTAGTGTTTTTTTTTCAATGTACCGGCACTCCCAGCCTCATGCCCAGCTTACTTAGGGGAAAATCCTAGGAAAGGTTTCTGCAGCAGTGGGCAGGTGGCGTGTTACAAGAGACAATGTTTTTTTTGTTCATATCTGCACAGCATTGATTTTCATATGGCGTCAAGCAGTATAAATCATGAACCATGCCACGAAAAGTCAGCCCAATTGAAATATTTTGTCAAGCCCCCTTATAACGACCGCAGTTACAATGGACGCTAGCTCATTACAAATGAGGGGGGCGCTACCATCAAAACACGTGTTACAACAAGGGTACGTCTCAGATACAACGAACAACCATGTCCGCACAACTGGGTTATAGCGAACAAGAAGGCACTGTGAACTAGGCTCCGCAATCGAAAAACATGACCTTCCCACCAGCGTGGTGACCGAAAAGTGTTTTCCAGTTTCCGCGACACTCACGCACCCTCTGCCAAAACAAGGTGGCGATGCCAAAAAAGCAACATTAAAGCGTGCATTAGAAATGCTGGGCAAGCGTGCACCAATGGTTCACAACGTCAATTGATGCATGTACGTGTACAGTCTTGTTCAGAGTCAAAGCAGAAGCATGATGGGCATGAGACCAGTGCAACCTTGAAAGCGAAACTACTGCAGGCAGTCGGTGATAAACCACTGGCAGCGATCCCAGATCTTTGAATGCTAGTCACGCTGTATACATTGCTTGTGCGTTTGACTGCCCAATCGATTCTCAAACTCCTGCGCTGCAGTGGCGTGGAGCTCATGTGCATACAACAGGCAGTGCAATTGATACATTCTGTGCGCGCGCATCAATTGCAACAGCTTCGTTGCTGCATTCTTAAAACTTGTTCAATAATTGGAGAATGACCTGCCACCAGTTGCGTGAACCCTCATTTCATAATTATTATTATCACGCACATAAAGCAGGCAATTGGCAGAAAGGATCTCAGCAAGAGCCACATGAAGACTGGAGATCTTTCAAAGCCCCATGATAATGTCTGCACAAAGAAGCACAAGGACATAACACAACTTGTAAAAACTAAACGCTACTTTTGCCTGAATTTGCATTTTTGGCTGCAATAATTAAGGCAAGTCCAGATAATAAAAACCTTGGATACAATGAACACGATCTCCGTGACTATCATGTAATTGGGCTCGACTGTTAGCGCAATAAAAAGAAAGCGCTCTCACCTTTCAGTGAGGAAACTTTTTCCGGTGTAAACGCCGGTTTTGCTTCAGTTCTGACAAGTGATCGGCACTTGTTTGATAGCATGCCGGTCATTCTGCGACTCTTCCTCATGTGGCGTCCAGCAGACTTGGGTTGCACTACGGCAGAACATTGAGTCTGTCGGTGCCCTCTGCAGCATCTGCCAGGCGTTGTGCTCCATCCAGACACCACTGCCAGCATAGACGTGCAGCAAACCTAGAATTTCACAAGTGCACACTGACAGGAGTGACTACAAGATATTAAGTAAATGTTCATGATTTCAAAAATAAAAAAACTGAGAAACACAGAAATGTAGGCATGAATTTAACCTACAGAAGAATGGCTAAACACGTGGCTCTGTTCAATGCGTTGGTCGCCGTCAAGCTCGGAGGACAGCGGGACCAGCCAACAATGAAACAACGAAACTCGCGCACGTGTTGTGCTTCCATATGTGAGGGGAGCCAGTGAGGCACTTGCATGCATTCTGGGAAAACATGGAATCTACGTGGTTCAAAAACCTGTTTCGACAATAAGCCGCTTCTTACCACGACCGAAAGACGGCGTCCCCTGAGAAAAACAACCAGGAGCCTTTTACAAAATCCCATGCTCAAAGTGCCCGGCTTCATATATCAGCAAAACAAAAAGCCTCCACCAAAGAATAAGGCAACACAAAAATGACATCCGGCTAATGAATTCAAAATCCAACCACCTCGCCGCACACTGCGAGCGAGCCGACCACCGGATAGCCTTCGAGGAGGTGAGTGTCTTGGCCGTGGAGCCAGACCTGTTCAAGAGGCAACATGTTGAGACATGGCACAACCGGCTCACAAAGGCAGCGATGAATAGGACCCCAGGAACGCTCCCTTCCGCATACGTTAGGGGACTGCGCCCCGTTCTAACAAAGGGAGAGCGAAGGCAGCAACCCTCTGCTGCTGGCACACTCTAGTCAACCCTGAAGAAGGGACCGAGTTGGTCCCGAAACGTTGGGTAAAGTAAAGAATATTGATTAGCGTCAGTTGTCTCTACAAACTCCCTTAGTGTTCTGTTACTATGAAGAACCCCCTTACTGTTTGATCCTATGCTTCTAATGACTGTCGTCTATAAAGAAATGGGGGCCACGTGTGTTCGCGTTGTGAACACTGCAGGTGTAAATTTGAACTGGCTGCCTTTCCCAAAAAACAACTGTGCTCACTCATTGATAACGGAGGTACTACATACCTTAGCAAAACTTTCATTATCACTGTTGAGCCGCAAAACTGCCTTCCTGCTGAGGGCATTTTCTGAAAAGCAAAGATATGGATCAGTGACGAGGCGTTGTTGTTTTAAAGGTTGTTTGTTTTTTTGTTTTTTTTTGGGGGGGGGGGACTGGAAAAAATATAAATGTATTCGTGCTTAATAAATCATCAGCTGAAAGTCAGCGCTCGTGTGGTTTATGGTTTTTGTGCCTTTAACGTCCCAAAGTCGCTCAGACTATGAGGGACGCCCTAGTGAAGGGCTCCTGAAATTTCGACCCCCTGGGGTTTTTTAACGTGCACTCACATCGCACAAGTACATGGGCATCTACAATTTTGCCTCCAATAAAATTTCGACCGCCACGTCCGGGATCGAGCCCGCGTCTTTCGGGTCAGCAGCCAAGCGCCATAACCACTGAGCCGCCGCGGCGGTCTATTGAAAAAGAAATGCAACTGGGGACAGGACAACAAGCTATGGAAAGGAACACGTGTAACATTAAAAGGAGACAGAAAGAGAGTGGAGTGGGAGAGTGAACAATTTATAGTAAATTGTTTCATATATATATTAGGTATAAGAAGAATTGGGGTGCGCAAAGGGCATGTTACTGATAACAAGAAAAGGTAATATAGCGTATGCAGCGGGGGTCTGGGGCATAGCAAACGGACGGTGGGAGGATGAGATTAGGAAGCTTGAGGGTATAAAGTGCGCTCAGGTGGGCCAGGACAAGGTTAACAAGAGCTTATTGGACAAAGGCTTTGTCCACTTAGTGAACATTTAGGCTGATGTGACAACAAAAATAAAGCACGGCATGAATCCCGAGAAGGATTGCTCACAAAACACGTCTAGCCCACTGCCACTCGCCCCATTGATGAATGGCATTGCTGAGGGCAGTGCTGGAGGCAGTGCTAGAGGCAGGGCTGTGGGCGGCGTTGCTGCTGATAGTGCTGTGAATGTGGTAAATTTAGGATGCACTTTTCCACTTCATAAAGAATATTAAGGAAGGACTGCTAAAAAGCAGATGGCTTAAAGCACTACAACTATGCACACGTGACACCTACAGGCAATTTCGCCAAGCAGCTTGCCCAAGCTTAAAAGCATTGTCACTGAATTAAGCACTACTGTTAACATCAAATGCAAAGTATGCATCACAAGCAAATGTGCTCACCACGACGGTGTAGGAAGCGCTACTGGAGCCATTGCTTGAGGAAGCGCTTGCTAAGAGACCTGCAACACAGAAATTTCTATGTCAAATGCTTCAGCTAAAAAATAAGGAATTACATATCTATAATTGTCTCTACTGCACCAAGATATGAGGGTAAAAGGAACATTATAGAAAAAATAGCGGAGGAAAAGAGAACGAAACCATAGATGAGAAGTCATGTAAAAGTGTCCTGCTACAGAAACTTGCATCGATACAATTGTGGATTGCCATGCACGTTTGTCGCCGTTAAAATAACCAGAAAAAAAGACTTGTGCAGCGAAGCAGAAACAAACACTCCAGTAAACTCCAAGAGCATTATCTTTCCTACTGTCCACTTCTCACGAACCACTGCAATATATCTGTGCCCAGTGTGCTGACACTTGCTAGTATTATTGCAATTTAAGCTTATTGAATGCCTGCTCTTGGAAAATTATTTATTGTAGCTCTGCCTCGCAACCCATTAGCATGGTATTGTCACCGGAGAATAGAGCTGTGCATGTCCCTTCATACCTCAAATCATTTCAGATGAATGGATTATGTGACCGCCCAAAAATAAGTTTTTCCTTCATCTCTCGTCGCATAAATTTTTGCTCAGATTCTCACAAAAAAGTATACTGGAATTTAAAGTCTATGGAATGTAATAATAGCACAAAAACAGTCTTTCTGCCGGCAACTTCAATTGCATATATGCAATCGAACACTGGCTGTGCAAACTACATACTGCCCATTACGTCTGCCACATTGCAAAGCAGGTTTCCAGAAACTCAAGACAGCGGCTCTACATAGGGCATAGATATACGATGTGTTTCAGCGAAGCTCACCACTAATTTTTAAAAATAGGGCTCTTGAGGTAAAGAGAAGCATTCTGCGGCACAGTAATACCAGTGTTAGTAGACGTCAAAGAACAGGGGTCATGCTAACTAGAAACTGGTTTACTACATTTTAATAGTTACGTTTCTTAACGATTACCGATAGGTGCCTGATTGAAATTAGGTTCAATGAAGTAAACGAGATGAATACATTACAAGAAAGCACATTTGCCTTTCTCTCTTTGAGGTGCTTCTTGTGTTGCCGAATTAACATGCATGTGAAGCGATGCTGCACAGATAATTCTCCTTTCTGAAACATGAGAAAACAGGCCACATGCATGCAACAGCAGCCTCCTAAGAATGATGCTGAATACCACACCATCATTATCAGTTAGGACTACTTTCAAAAAACAAAGGGCATTCCCAGGCGCTCTGTTATCTTACCCCAAGTTACAACAAGCTGCACCACTGAATCATAATTCTTAGCAGACACCAAATGGAAACAGTGGTGGGAACTTCGCAGTAAGTCATTCTTCTGTACACTTGAACTGCATATTTACTAACTTACAGCACTGTAAGTCCGCATTAAGCGAGTGCAGTTCTTGTAATTCTTTTTGCAGTTGAAAGACTTCCTCTTTACACCAACACGTCTCCACAGCATCAGTGGCACCTCTTTGTGCCATGTATTACTTTCGGTCAATAAGCTCTTTCTGCATGGCGCGCAGCTGTGCACGCAATGTTGCACAAGTTTTTTTAAGATTTTTTTTCTGCAGGTTCCAGGTCCTGCAACAGCTCATCCTCGTGCCTCTACTGCAACTTCCTCCCGATCTTCTTTATTCATTGCGGTACCTGCAATTTGATATTTATTGAAAGCTACCATAGTTTCACACTGCAATGCCCTTACAATCTATTCACACGTTACCAAAGTATTAAATAAGAACTCTTATACAGGGTGTAGGCTTTTTTAGTTAGAATAGTGCTTTTTTTCGGTACAGCATTGCCAACAGTGTAGTTCATCATAACACAACTAAGAAGTGCTAACTAGCAGGCTGATTAACTAAAGTTCAATAGTTAACTTTTAACTGACTTTTAGGTTCCTTATTAAGTGAGAGGCGTGTAGCTCACCGTAAGCAATATTCATATCACTTTTTAGAATTCCGAAAATCTGGATACCTTCATCGCAGCTGCATAACAGATTTTGGCTATCTGTACGTGTTACATGCAGTAGAGAGGTTGCGTTGCCTGCAAGCTTCTCAGAAGCGCGTGCAATTTGGCACGATGTAGCGGAAGTCTGTTATGCCACAGCACTGAGGGTAATTGTGTTCCAAAATTCCGAAAGCTACATGCTTTCAAGGCTACACGTCTGTCGATAATTAAGCAGCCTAATAGAAATAGTTAAAAAGTTAACTATTCAAAATTAGTCACCCAGCCTTAAAGGGGGCCATGACATGGTCGTTCTTCATATTGCAGTTTTGTTCCTCAGTAACTAATGCAAGAGCTTATGATTCAATTTCCGAAATTTGGCTGCCCTGGACGTGCTGTATTTCCCCCCCCCCCCAAAAAAAAATACGATCGAAATTGAGACCGGGAGACTCCTCTTACCGGCAGCAACAGCCATAATGAAAGCTCTTGTGACGTCACTAGCACATGCATGAAGCTACGTCATCTGCTCTCGTTGCTATAATATGCGCAACGAGGTCTCATTCCTCCTGTACTTTCGCGGGCGATCGAAGTAGCAGTCTTCGCCAATATATCAATGACTGGCACCACAGAAGCGATAAATACAGCAACGAAGTTTTTCTTCGGTATAGGTAGGGTCTGGTCACACTATAGGCCGATGCGACGGCGATGGACGGTCGGTGGGCTCATCGGTGCGCAGATGCCGTCACTGACGCACTGGTCTCTCACGCTAGATCGACGACGACGACAGCACGATCAATGATCGCGTATAGTAGTAATGTTAAAGAGCCAGCTTAGTGGGAACCAGAAGAGGATGGTGGGGGATTAGCTGGTGTGCCATTCTATAAACTTAAGAACTTTAAAACTTATTGGACCTCATGCTAGCCACGGCGACATACGCGATGTGCGTGCACAAGCGAAGATGTGCTGTCAAACAGTGCCTGCGCAAAGAACCGATCTGCAACGCAAGCGACGCGGGCAGAAACGCCACACGACGGTGCCGCTCGCCGTCGTCGCCTGGGCTTGTGCAGCCGAGCGAAAGCTTCACGACCGGCGAGGCGACGGCTGGTAAAACTGCGCTTGTGTACCTTATCCGTATCGAAAAAAGCGAACCAAGCGGCTACATATCATATCTTCACACTTTGTTATTAATCAGAAAGGAACTTTTGCCATATTCTTGAATTTCGGTTGACGGTGGACCGTCGGCCCATTTCGCGACGAGGCCTAGCGAGTACGCAGGATTCGTGTGTGCGAGTTCTGCGACTGCGGAGAGCGAATTCCAAGTTTTAGCGCCTGCAAACAGCTGTGGAGCGTTGTTTTGGCTACATTGCCCTCAAATCGATGACTGCCTACATCGCAGTATGCGAGTACAATAAGGGGGAAGTGGCGATATATGTGACCCGGTCTGCATAGCATGTGCATAAAGCAGCCGGCAGCAGCCATCGGCGTCGACTGTGGACAATAAATCTGGTTGTTTTCATTAAGTCAAGTAATGTCCGAACGTATTTTTAGCTAAACTGAACTAAATATAAATTTTGGTGACATAAGAGAAAGCCGATACAATTAGCGGAAAGCGCCGTTGTCCTACCAAAGCATTTCCCAAGCAGTCTATATTGCATCATCGGCGCTTATTGCAGTGTAATCATGATGTGTAAGCGAGTAAAACTGCAATTTGTGAGCAAGAGTACGTATTATTTAAGATAAGGATAACCCACCTGACATTTAATGCCGCGCAAACGAGCAGTACTGTTGGCGCACAGCCATGTAAATAAACTCAGCGCGGGGCTGCAGTTGTCGTAATCGTCGCACTCCTGGGGCACATTGCGCAGGCACAGTAAAATGCTGTACTAATATTTCGGAGCACTTATTTAGACGGCGGCGACTATTCATCAATGCAGACAGTGAAAACATTAGAGTCACGTAGGGTTTTGCAAGCGGCTTTGTTCCTGCAAAAAGGTTTTGTGAGACGAACGAAATGAGCGTTCGAATTACAAACGCGTACATTCATGGCGGAAGTCGTCGCAATCGGCACTTTTCTCTGCTTCCTTCGTGCCTCAAGGTTACTGCAGTGCACCTTTTGATAATATGAGTTTAATTATCGAGCGATCAAAAGCGGATAAGAACTTGGTAGCAAGCTACAAAACGCCGCGGCTTTCACGGCGCACATCGGCGAAGGCATGCATGGCACGTGCCGCTTTTCACATACGGGGGAGCTTGACTGCTCAAAAGAGACCACACTCATAACATCGAACAGCATGCTTCTAAGCGTAAACAATAAAGCAGGAGTCCATCGATTTCTGTTTCCTCAACAATCGGTAAGTGGGAACAACGAGCAAGTCCGCTTTCTTAACTATCACTCAGCTCGCGTACTAAGTTGAAGGCTTCCAAAAAAGAGAACACGGAAAATGCATTTTCTTTCGCTAGGCTCAAAGAAAAAACTTTTCAAGTGGCTACTGTCTACGGTGTGCATGCAAGCACCTCAACAGCTCGAGACGACGCGTGGCGTGTATGCACTCGTGACGTAAGAGATCAGAGGTTGCCAGACCAGCAAGGGGTTCGCAAAAGAAACGGAAAAAATTCGTTTTAAAAATATTTACCGCACAGAATCAACTGAAAATTGGGGGAATTGTAAATTAACCTGTTGGAAATTAAAGGCGATAAGCAGGATATGCGTGAAAATAGGCTGTCATGACTCCTTTAACTGTATTCTGAAGTACTGCATAACTGCTAATAATTCACAAAAGCGCTCTCCTAAGAAAAAAAGCCCATTTTTTAATAACTGCAGATTTTATTAGGTAAAACACTCTGTATACAATAAGCAACGCAATGAACACACACATTCCTAACTCTCCACCATACATGCAACAGGTGCAATGAACAATGGTGTCCCCAGCAGTTTGGTTAAAGCGAATGAAGAAGCGCTTCACAAAGTCATTCCTGCAGTCAAAACGCCCCATTTCTTGCAGGAGCCAAGAGCGACCCAGGAATTTGTGACAACCCCTTCCCCCTTTCTAAGAAACAAACGTGATGACCTACGAAAGCTATAAAAAATAAGGGAGGTGTGGACAAAAGTTTTGTCAGATAATAATAATAATAATTGGTTTTTGTGTTTGGGGGGAAAAGAAATAGCGCAGTATCTGTCTGATATATATATATAGCTGGACACCCAAACCGCGCAGTAAGGTAAGGAATAAAAATGGAGTGAAAGAGGACAGGAAGAGGTGCCGTAGTGGAGGGCTCCGGAATAATTTCGACCACCTGGGGATCTTTAACGTGCACTGACATCTCAGCCGCCGCGGTCGGTTTCGAACCCGGAAACTCCGGATGTGTAGCCCAGCGCTCTAACCACTGAGCCACCACGGCGGGTTTTTGTCATATGCAGTCGTCAAAAATGCGTACCTTAAAAGGCAAGAACTAGCGCTGGATAAATGGACAGTAAGTTTAATGTCACCATCCTGTGTTTAGCATGAACTGGCAGCTGCCAAATTTCATTGGAAAGACTTGCAAGGAGCAGTGCTTTAGAAGTTACGCTCTCATGCACAACAGGCATGACGCAAGGGCCTGGATGCCGTTCTTTTTATTTTTGTTTTATTTGTTTAACAACTGTGCCACTAAGCATAAATTTAGACAAGTTATAGGGACGAGAGCCGACTCATTCACCAAGTGGCTGCTCGAGTCCGATGATTACATGGCGAAGAAAATAGGAATGTCCTACTTGTGCATGACAAACATGCGGTGATGCATGTGCTGCCTTCCCTGTCTGCAGTGACCACGCTCTTCCGCTGCCCAATGTGATGAGCAAGGCCAGCCCCTTCACATGGACATAATTCATGCGCTCAAGGTGTGGTATGGGCAGCACGCGGACAGCGAGTCAGCACCATATGCAGATAGTAACTGACAGAGTAAGTGCCGGCATCCCAGTTAGGATCTATCTCTTACCCACCGAGAAAAGGTACACGGAAGAAATTGACCGAGAAGTGCACCAAGAATTACTTGCATAAGGCAGGGTTTATGGAGTTGGGAATGATGGAAGATGCTGTCGAACACCCATGATATCGAAAGCATGTGGCTTTGTGGCAACGTGTCATCGATATACATCTGGTGAGACGTGGTGTCGCCTTGGAGTGACATTTAGTGCATATGCCATGATCCAATGGGTACAAGCGAAATCGTTCATTGCCCTTTCACAGCTGGCCTAGCGCAAGCGCTCTGTCCCGCTGCACTGCCCGCTCATCGTCGTCTTCTATCTAGCACAAGTCCGTACTTTTGCACCGATTCCAATTTAGTAAATGTTCTCTGTTTTCCTTTTGGGCATGGGTAACTGCACTACAAGACGCAAACAGAAGCAGAAGTGGACAGGACGCGCACACTCATAGCTGGACTTCATTATGTAGTGAAGTTGAGCCAAATGTCTAGAGACAGACGAAGAGAAGTGTGGCTGCCCGGCAGACTACAAACTGCCAAACCGGTAAACCACTGCTCCATTTCTGACGCCTACGAGTGTCTTAAATAGCACAGTACATTTAGAGGATGCCGTGGGTTTCAATCCTATCTGCACAACCAGCAGCTCCTCACCCGCCGGCTCCCCACCTCTGTGCCAGACTGGCAGCACCAGCTCTGGCCCAGTGCCCTCAGCCCGTTCTGTTGCTTGTTCCAGAATTCTTCGCCACTGGGACCGGCTAAATGTCACATCGTGCAAGCTACCGTTATCCCACCTTCGTCTTGTGTCCTTGTTTCTATCACCTGCGCCTCTTGGGTTTACAGTTGCATTCACAGTTTTCTCTTTTAGTCCCTTGAAGATTGAAGATATCTTCCCCTGCCCTTCATCCTGTGGCCACGCCGAACAAGCCATCAGCAAGGGCTCTTTCTGCTCACTCACTTTGCATCGTTGTGAATGCATTGTACACGCCGAGCCTGTTTGTCCCGATCACATTGTTCTAGTGCCGCCTCTGTAGCCCAGTGCCGCCACAGTCTCCTAAAGACTCAATGCCATCAGCCCGCCTTGTTCGTTTCCCGCAGCTAATCGACAGCCTTGAGAACGTGTTTTTTGTTCACAGTATATATGTCACCTTTTATCTTCTAAAGTTGAGCTGCAAGTCTGCGCGTCTCCTGTCCACTTCTGCTTCTGTTACCCGTGTTTAGCACAGTTACCCACTTCCAAAGGTGTACGTTCATGAACACCAACTAGTCCAGCTTGCCAATCTACTATGGGATGACTTTGTTGGTGTAGCGAATGACAGCAGCGGCAGACAGCAATTAACACAAATGAAAAAAATTGTGTGCAAAGTAGAAACACTGTATTAATGTCAGGAATCTGAAAAAGACAATAATGAGGAGGCCAACGAGCACTTCGACTAAAGCAGCTTGTTTGTAGCAAGGGTATTGGCGAGGAGAAGGCGACTACGCTGGAGAGTTTGGAAAACACTTTAATCGCAAGTGTTCTAGTGTGAATAAGCACAAGCGCATAATTGACATAATTGACATTTTACTGCAAAAGCAGTGCTACTGTCACCCCTACTCCCAGCCAGCAATCCAGTGCCTGTTGAAGTGAAGCCTTCAGACAATACTTAGAGGTACTAAGGTATAAATGGAACATCTGTAGTAAACATGCTGCAGTCACGATACCTTCTCCTTGTCTTTTCCCTTCCTTTTAAGGCAGGTGGGATGCACAGCTCTTCTGCACCTCTTTTCAGGGGTGTAGCTTTACATTTCTGCTGTTTCTGGAAGAGAAAAAAGGGTTTGAGATGACAAAACACTTCCGCATTCTCACTGTTTCTTTTGAAACGACCATGACATATAATTTGCACTGATTTAATATGTAATTTATCACCGTCACAACGGTGACTTCTAAAGTCACTCGCCAAGGTCTCAGAATTGACTACAGTAATGTATAGGGGTACTTTATTGTGCACTGACATCGCACAGTACACGGGCACTTGCGCTTCGCCTCTATCGAAACGGGGCCGCCGCGGCGGAGACTGAACCAGCATCCCGACGATCTGGCTCGGCAGTCGAGCACCCTAACTTCTGAACCACCACGGTGGAAACGTGATCAAGGAATCTTCGCAGCAAATTACAGCTAGCTTAGGTGATTTACTCTGCACACAACAAACCCAGAAGGGTAAAAGATTAAAAATTTTAATGCGCTACTTACCAGTCACATGAAGAATCTACGCGCCGTAATCACCTTGTTGTCTCTTTGCCTTGCCAGTACGCCTGGTAAATGGCGGCGGTATTGAAATCAGCCACATTCTGCGTATTAAAATTATGTACACCGCTGTGCTGCAGCACAGCAGCTATTGAAACACACACGTATTCGATTAAGATGAACATTTTTCGCAATTGTATGCGATAAAGAAGGAGGATCGACAAACAGAAGAGCAGCAAGTGTGCCAGGGGGATAGTGGAGAGAAAGAGGCTAATAAGGCTCGCAGTGCGCAGACCGCAGCAGCCGACACAAGTTTCAGTCGCTAGAATCGCTAGCTTGACTTGAACGTAGCTACAACGAAACGATTTTTTTATTGGTTTTGACCATTTCAGTACCAGCAAGTATGAACTCAGCTGATGTTTTGTTTTGTTGTCACGGTTGTGAGTAGCAGTGACCATAAGCAGTGCACACGTGATGGAAACCACAGCGATGAAAAGGCTATAGTAAATACCGCGGTGAGGTATGCGCCGTTCACCCCATGAGTACGAGTACAACAACACCAACGACGCAACGAAGCAGCCGTCATGTGCCGACGTCGCTAGCATCGCTAGCCTGACTAAAAACAGACCGCTGGTATTTGTTTTGACAATTTTAATACCAGTAGGTTTAAACTCCGCTGGTGGTTCACTTGCATTCTGATCTCAGTCGCTGTTCTAGACATTACATCATAGCTCGAGATACTCTAACCAAAACCTACTTAACTTTGCGGCAATACGTGCTGCCAGGCTGCTGGCGTGGCGAGGAGCTGAACAGCTCAGTCATTTACTAATTTTTGCTTCAGATCTTTATTTGCGTACCACAACCCTATTCCTCAGAACGACCCACTTTTGTATGCCTCTGTCAGAGCTCATACTTAAGAGTTTGTTTGCGCGCATATGGTTCAAGGCTCGTATTTTGCGACTCAATCCCTGCATTGCAACTTCAGAACATACATGAAGCCAACTTGCAAGCAGCTGTAGTCGGAAACACTGTGCTGTGGCTTGCAAACGGCTTCAGTCGATATATCCATGCCGTATATAATTGAAGTAAAGCAGGAAATAAATGCGCTGATGCAACTCGAGCTACCACATATATGCATATATGCTAGCACTGCAGCTAGGATTTGAGTAGAACAAGAGAACTTACGTACGTCCTAAGTGATGGCTGCGTATTTCATGATACCTGCCATACGCCCAGTACGTAGCGATCAACGGGACCGCATCTCTATTCAGCTCAATGCGATTTTGCCTTAAGGTTCTGCATGCGGCGCAAAGGGACTTCTGGGTTAGAGCTTGGAATCGCGTACAGCAAACGTTGCCTGCACAAGATTGCAGTTGCAACAGTCCGAATTGCTGTCAATATATATAATCCACTACGTACGTGACAGCGACAGGCCTGCAGTGTATTCTTGCTTTGCTCACATATATGCTTCGTACGCCAGGGAGATCGAGGGGTGGCCGTGGCACAACACATTTATCCCACTACTCTTGCACATAGTCTCCGCGCTCAGGAGTAAGCGCGCGCCCATGCCGGAGGAGCTACACGCAAACTACTCGCCCAGATCATAGCCAACTCTGCACTACCCAAGGTTTTTCAGCAGCATGGATCTTCCAGCAACAAAAGCAGAGCAGGAAAAAGTAGAGCTTTGTCCGCTCTGGACAAAGCTCTGGAAATTTATTGCACATATAAAACCCGATCAACATCTGCTTTACGGCAGTCGGCAGTCGGCGGTGACCGGACCAGCGCCATGCCTCGTCCGCCTGACAAAGCGGTGGGTTACGGCTGCACTACTTTAGTGCCTCCAGCAACAGGAGCAAATTTTGAAAGAACGTGTTTCAGTCAATCTGCACCGAAACGTGGCCCGCTGGGGCGAAAATTACATTCGGCTCAGCAGCTTTCGTACAAGATTTATCAAGATTTTGTGGCTGGTGCTGCCAGACTTCTTTTTGGAAAATTTGACCCTCCTAAATATGCGTATAGCAGTAGTGATTTTATAAAAAAAACGACAAAGATAACGCAAAAACATAACGCAAAAAAGGCCCGGACGGCACAATGTGGACGGGACATATAAAATATTTTAAGTACCGGAGGTGCAGCCAGCGCAAGCGACAAATTCAGTAGAAGTGCTGAGGGAAGCTAGCGAGAAAGGGCGTTGGGAGGTGTTTGTGCACAATGTATTCACAATATTTACAAATAAATAAAAAGTGAAAGTTTAGTGTCGCTCGTGCACCATTGTAAGGAACTGTTCGAATTAGAATCGCGGGAGAGCGACCACTGCACATAATATTCACAACATATAACGCGCACGTCGTCCTGTTGCTGTAATTATAATGGATCCTGCTCGCGGCGCGCTGCAAAAGCGGCCGGCGTGCCCCCCCCCCCATCCGGCCGCATCTGCCTTCCAAATACAGGGACTTACGTTTGTATGTGCCGGGTTTAAAAAAAAAAATTCGTGTGCGCCAAATACTGCTCTTATACTGGCCGATATTTTAAACTAGCTTACCTATCTAGCTTCCACTGTACTTGTTCGCAGATTTCGCTCAAGCCGTTCGAGCCCCCTAGCCAAATCTATATTTTTATCTACTCACGCAGCTCTGCTTCGAGATTTCTCTCTTTTTTGCTCTTTCTGGGGAGACATTCATTGCACCTGCGGTAAGAGCGCGCAAAACGCAAACCTCACGAGGCTGGCGTTGCATGGTGGCTTCAGCTGCATAATATCGCGATGGCAGGAAAGCCGCACAGCGCTATAAACGCTACCTTGAGCAGGGAAGCAGCGTTCAAGTTCCTAGACACTCTGCATGCGGCCAATGCAATAAAAAGTGCCAAGACTTCAGCCGTTGCTCAGGTAGGTGTGTTTTAATTAGGTGCTTATGCAGGAGTGCGGTTTTCGACTGCTTGTAATTTAATCAGGATTTTTACAAAGTATTTACTCGCGGTAGTGCATTGCAAAGTACGAAATGTTCTGCGAAAGAACGGTTTTTGCGGGTGGACACCACCGCCTCTTACCTCAAAGCGCGATTCAAGTCCTTTCCATGTCCAGTACTTATGCGCCTTTTTCCCCCTCGAAATCAACGAAGTTTAAACCTTGGACTGCTTCTAACAAAAGAATAGACGCATTAACTGTTTCCTCCGCAGATTGAAGTTGAAGGCGACGCTCTGCAATGCACATCGCGTGAGTGTGCTGCAGTTTAACACGAGGCGTGTTCGGCTGCGGCAATAGTGTAGTAAAAAAAAGTTCTGGGGGCACTTTGGCGATCTAAAGTGCGCGAGGCGAAAGCCTTTCCGTGCGACTTTGGCTTTTGCTGTTGCTGCCTCTGTGAACTACTAATTAATAGTTATTTAACCACGAATTTCACCACTAATTACTAGTTGACGAACAACTAATTAATGGGTGTTTAACAACTGCCCTCGAATTAAGGGTTAATCAGCTATTTACCACAAATTACTAATAAGTCAAATACTCATGGATAATTATTGGTTAATTACTAAGTATACAATAATGGTTGCTTGATCATTTCAAGTGGCTATTTAGTAATGACTAGTATTAGTTACGACTAGTTAACTAGTTAGTTGGTGAATGTAGCGACGCCGGACAGACCCATGGCTGCGAGTATAAGCCGTTAAAGGCTCTCACCTTAAAAAAAAAGCGGCGATAGCGAAAGGGCCTCGCGCAGCAACCTTTTGCCGCCCCAACCATTAAAATTTCCCAGAAAATTACTGTCGCGGAACTGTTTGCGCCGCTGCGGGTTTGACTTTCACTCGTAAATATTGATGTGATTTCTTCTTGCACCTCATATTTTCTATGTTCCCAAGGTGCATATACAAGATACGATATTGCCAGGCACTGAACCTCCGAATTAGTGCTTTTGCACTAATATGTGCTTCAATTTTAGGCCGGTAATATTCTAAGCACAGGGGAGCTGAGCTTGTTCGCTTCGTAGTCACTTAAATAAAATGATGCCTCAACAAAATCGTCCATTGACTGGCCTATGTTCATGAGCATGATCAGCAGAATTGACACAGACTGTGCCCAAACTTGTTTTAAAGCCCCTGATCACTCCTCGTGCGTGCATATTTACAAAGCTGCCCATTTCAATGATGGTTCTATATGCATTAACAAACGTAAATTTCAACAGTGCAGAATCAAATAAATACGTACAAAAAGAAGATTAACATTTCAATAAAACAATAACTAAATAACTAAAGAAACTTAAGTCTTGTATTCACTCAAAATATAGCTGTGTAGTCCCTGTACTTACGGGTTTTCAGGAAGAGGTCTGCATTATTTGCAACACTAGGCCATGAACGTAACCAGGACTATGAGTGCACATGAAAAAATGGTCTCTTAGGGATTATGGCACTGATGGCAGCGTGCACTTCTGTACAATCAGTATCACCCACTTACTCGGGATCGCCGTGCTTTCAAACTCAAACCACTGATTCATCTGATATATGTAGTCAGGTAAATGTAATAAAATGTTATATTAATGGTAGGTTCATGTACTCAATATTATTTTCACATTGCATGTCTATTAACGTTCTTGGAGATAGAGTGGTATGCTACAGAATGGGGGACAGTAAACAGTGACAGAATCTTTTGAGTACTGGTGACTGCTACTTCCGTGGACTCTATTCCATGATTCATAAACGATTTTCTACCGATTGCATTAGTCCATGAACATTTCGGTGTTTAAACTTCTTGCTGAATTAATTAAAACAGCATTACAAATTGTTGCATTTCGTTAGTGTTTTTGCTGTATAGAGCTGGCTGAAATCACTCGGTGCTCATAGGAAGGATTTGCTGTCAGCATGGCTAGAGCTACTTCACTTCAAACCTTTTTTGGATTCATATGGTTTGGGAAAAATTGGATGGCTAAGAAGAAAAACTAAATAATCTGTGCACGCCTAAAATAAAACAATTTGTTCAAAACTCTGCTACCTTGCTGTTTGCTGTAAAGAATAATGCAATTTGCTAAGTGAAGAGACAATTATTTAAACCGTTCTTAAATCGTTCTAATGATGTTTATTTTCATTTTCAGGACATTCAGAACCAGGCAGCTGTAGGCTCAAGCCAGCATGAAAGAAAAGAAATTGGATCTTGAAGTGCTGATGACACTAAGGGCTCAATTCCAAGCATGGCTAAAACAACACAAAATGATGCTACTCATGAAATGCTTCTTACTTATGAAGATGACAGTGCTGACTCTACCAGTGATTGCCGAGACACAGGCAGCTCTGACCGAAAATATGTGGAATGCAGCACTAATCAAGGAACAGAAGAAAACAATGATGTTGAGGGAGATGAAACGGAGAGTACAGATGAATTTTTTGATGTTTCTGATGACTTTTAAGCGTACCCCGGGAAGCTTTCAAAGGAAACGCTGCCACATCAGACAACAACTGAAGCTCAAGCACTGCTGATACTTTTGGCTTACATTGTGACAGCAGGGCTTACCTGGTCACAGGTTAAAAGTCTTCTGACACTTCTTAATGCCATTTTTGGAGAAGCAGTTGGACCACAGCCTGCGTACTTGTTGCAGAAGATGCAGAAAGAGAAAAAACACGGACTGTGGTTGCATTTATTCTGCCAACATTGGGCATCGATCCTCAACACAAAGCAATTTAGGGGCTAATATGGGTGCACCAGGTGCCTTGAGGAAGGTACACGTGTTGATGATAAGTTTCAGTGAATATTTCGTGAGCATCTCGCCACTACCCATTACATTCCTGCCAACATTGAAGTTTACGTGGAGGACGCAACAGAGAAAAGTGTGAAAACTTAAATAGGAATGGGAAGTTTTTCGTCATTTTCGACATCAAGAAAGATTTATTGGATTTAATCAAGCATTATAACTTCATCCTTTTTGAAGATATGCAGACGCTTTCAACACCAATACGAGAGTCAGGAATCTACAGAGATGTGACTGATGGTGACCACTATCGAAGCATTCGGCGACAGATCAATATGTCATGGAGTGATGTCACACTCACATTTAGCACTGATAGGGCACCTGTGTTTGAGTCGTCAAAAAGCTAAATCTGGCCTAAACAAGTAATGTTGAACGAACTGCCCGTGGAACTTCATTGGAGAAACGTGCACTCTCAAGGCTTTGGTTTGGAAAGGACCATCTGCATATGCACATGTTAATGCGAAGGTTTGTTGATGAAGTTAACAATATTAAAACAATTATGTGCTCTCATGGTGCAACAATTGTCAAGTCTGCGGTTTCTGCAGTTGTGTGGCGTGTGGAAACACCGGCAAAGGCATCCATCCTCAACATAAAGCAATTTAAAGGCTATTATGGGTGCACCTGGTGCCTTGAGGAAGGTACAAGTGTTAATGGTTAGTTTCAGTGACAAGTTCAAAGGTGGTTTGTTTCATAAGGCGTCCACAGTAATACCGAATGACAGTTACTCAGGTGTCAAAATGGTATTATAAATGTGCTAGAGTTGACTGAAACAAAAGCATGGATTTAAATGTACAAACAGGCTCATGAATATAGAGCTACTTCCTGTCTTTAAGTGGCTTGAACGCTGTTCCCAATGCAGACCAGCAGATTCAAATAGGTGAATGTACTGTGTATTAAAGCAAAATACTTTTATAATTTTTGACATGCTTTAGGTATGTTTTGGTGCTAGGCTGTCGGATTTATAGGTGGTACTTGTATACATTACATCTGGTTTTCACTCCCAATGCAAGTGGAAGGTTCAGGCTGAAATTTGCAAGCTGTACATTATCACAGAAAGGGAACTGCAAATTACGCAACTTTTGCAGGCACGATCAAGTATCTCTACCATGGACATCTAGCCTGTGAACGGTCACACGGGCGTGTGCTTGTGGCAATGCGGAGAGCAAGGGGACCAGATGCAGCACTTGAAGGATTCAAGGGGCCATCTCCACTTCTCAGACTGAAGGGCCTTGATCTTGTATGGGGCCTATTGCCAGATTACATGCGTTGCGTACTTCAGGGCGTGACAAAGCAGCTGGTGGAACTGTGGCTTTCAATTACCGGTTCAGCCTTCTACATCGGGCGGCATGTCAGGCTTTTGGATTGTAGACTGTACACAATTAAGACTCTAATTACTTTCTCGAGAACTGCACGACCCCTCTCAGAGCGTGCTTATTGAAAGGCAAGGTACTGGCATTTGTTTTATAGTGTCCTATGATTGTCGGATCTTCTCCCTCGACCATACATGGTACACTTTGCGCTCCTCGTGAAGGCACTTTTTCTGTTGCTGCATAAGTGAGAGTGACATCTCTACACCTGAAGTGTTATTGCTGTCTTTTGTACAGCACTTAGCTAGGCTCAGTGATGATACAGCAATGACATTTAATGTTCATGAGCTGCTGCACCTACCTAAAGCCACTCGCAGGTTTGGCCCATTGTGGGGCATTTCCACATTTCCCTTCGAAGATGCAATTGGCCGCACACTGCGGCTTGTTTCAGCAGCCAAGATGGTGCCTATGCAGGTCGCTGAACAGTGAATTATGCTCCATTCCTGTCGTTGCTTGGAAAGGAATTTGGAGCTTCCAGCTCATTTGGATTTTTCCAAGAGAAATATTGCAGCTTAGTACACAAGCAGCCACCAAACATGTGCTTACGGTGGCCACACCCTGTTCCAGCATTTCCTGAGCACCTGACAACTATTTTCAATGCACGCATTGGCTGCATCCCTCAAATGTCAAGATACTTTCGAGCTCAAATTGGCAGCATTATTATACATAGTTTTGATTATTCGACACCAAAGAAGACCTGTTCTTTTTATGTTAAAATAGTTGATGGCGCATAATGTTATGTAATTGGAATTTATTACAGTGCAGGCTGTCTATATTTCCACTCCCAACAACTGCTTGCTTCACCGCTCGTATTTGATGTGCTGCATGTGCAGTGCCAGCATCCACCTACTGATCAGAATAATTGTACCGTTTTGATGATGCGGCTGAGTAGTATGTTTCTTTTTTTAATATTAATAATCTTTCAGAATTGTGTAAAGTGACAAACCAAAAGGAAAGGGACTGATACGGCTGTGATGTACGATGTCAGTTCACGAAGGTAGTTTCTGTAATTTTTATTTTTGTATTCCTTTGAAGTAGCTCCTCAGAGCCAACTTTTTTCATATTTTTGGCCACGTAATTCATTGCAGCTGGCAACAATTATGCCACATCTTCAGTGTGAAGCAAGGCAACTTTATATCGTCACATTGTCAAAAGTTCATTGCCAGCTTTAAATTGAGCACAGCCAAGAGCGGCAGGTAACATCTTCGACAAGCGCCGAGCACGCTTGTTGCTGTGCCGCTGCCGACTCACTCTGTTCTTTATGGGCGCGAGTCAGCCCAATAAAGAGTGTCATGTAGATGCCTTTTTGCTGTGTTCCACACATTCGAACTGAGGTCACAGCTACGAAACAAATGTGAATGTTCTTTTTATGCTTGTAACTTTTATGCTTCAAAGTATTTAGTGCAAATATGAGAGGACATTGGCAAACAGGCTCACATGAAATCCATTGATCGCATTTATATGAGAGGAGGATATGCCCAGCCTTGCAGCCTCATAGGATGATTATGCTTTCTCTTGCTTGTTTTTTGTATGTTTGAAATGTTTGCTTTTTTAAATATAAATAATTTATTGTATTTTTTATCATAATTTGCTGGCATGTCTTTTCAGTTTCAGCATGTTGCTTTTTACCATTTATTAATCCCTCTGCCTTGTTGTTGTCCAACATGCATAATAAATCATATGTGCAGGTGTGATGACAACCTCGAAACTGAGTGCACTTATTTGTGACGCATATATGTTCGATAGGTGTGGGTGTGTAACGAGACCTAGATCTGCTACTGCTGTGGGATAAGTTGCTGTACACCTAGCTACAGGGATACGAAAAACGTTCGGGCGAATACGCCTCAAAGGAGGCTCTAGCCAATGATGCTGGTCGTTTGGTGTGATGTATTGGTTAATCCCCGTTCCTCTAGTGTGACACATAGCAGAGGGCTGGGAAAGGGTTAGCCATAAATCTGTGCATTTCCCAGTGCGACCTTGAATTACATCAAGCTGTACCTGTCACGTAGAGAACTTTATTGTATTCAACGATACACATTGCTTGCGCTCGGAGTGACTCGATCGCTGCATGACGCACACGATTAACGAAGCTGTGTGGCTCTGCATCGATCGCCTCGGGGTGACTTCGATGTACTCGTGTACTGCACGGTTTCGACAGCGCGAATGTAGAGCGCTTTCTAGAATCGTGAAAATTCTTTCGATCGAAAAGTTGCGCCGCGGCCTTATCTCCGGGGAAAAAAATGTAGTAGGGTTGCGATGTCGTGTAGCCTGAACAGATGTGCATTCGGTGCGCTCTTGCCACGCAGTAAGCTTAGCGCTGCGTTTAATAGAATCCCCGACTGAAATGATGCGTGAATAACTCATCTCTTAATAAAATTCGGTGCGCGTATGCGCGTCTGCGCACTTTGCTCGATCGAGACGATCGAGCTCGAGATCGCGGCGAGCATGCATGCAGCGTCTGCACCTTGTTGAAAAAGTGAGGGAAGGTGCATATGCGTAGAATAGTTCACCCGGCCGTGTAACCACTGCCCCGCACATATATGCATGCGCGCGTACTCTCCGGAATTGAATTAGCCCGTCTGACAGCGCGGATTCACTCCACGGAGTGAACCGATGAAGGACCGAGTCTATAAAGTGTTAATACCAAAACTCATTTTTTTTTTGCGCGGGCGTTTCACGTATTGGGCGCAACCGACGCTGTGGTGTGCATCCTAATGTAGCAGCTCAAAAATTCATTCGCCTCAATTGCAATTTTTTGTAGATAAAACTGCGCAATGTATTTGTGATGTAGCTGTACTTCGCGCCAAGCATGCATGCTGCGAGGCCGGAATCGCCTGCGCCGAGAACGAAGGAAGATAAGCCGCCAAAGCCGGGTTTTCGCCCATGCATATGAGCGGTTTCATAAATGCGCTTCAGGAAACGCAGACGTCTGCCTGAGTGGGAGCGATCCAATTAGGCACGATCGATTATTTGGGCTTGCACGTACATCGCGCACGTACGTATACGCTTGGCCAATCCTTATAACTACAGTTGTCAAACTTGAGACGCTTACCGTGCCATATTATTGTTATATGAAAACAATCGAGCCAGTGGAATAAATTTTAAAAGCTGCAGCGCACGACAATATGAGATCGCGCAATGTGCTCTACCGCGATTTCGGGAGCTGAGGGATTTATATGCTCTGTATCAGAAGCACGCGTCGGTTTGCGCGTAGCACGTTCTGCGCACGTGTATAACCCGCACTAATTTCGTAAGCTGCTTTATTGCCCCATAAATCGCCACTTGTGAGTAGTTGTGCTGGTCATACTAGAATGTTTGTGCTAACTGATTCACACTTACAATTAAGTCAGCTTGATTGCCGGTATAATTTTCCGCAGAAGAGATGGCAGCCATGCAGCCGAAGCCCCATGCATACAGAGCTTTCAGAACGTCGCCCGCAGACCGAGCAGCTGCATGCAGGTTTCTGAAGGACCGTCAGAGTCGCGCCGGGGCAAACAGAGCTGCTAATGGAGATGCCTTCAGCACAATCAGACTCGCGCCAACACAAACAGGCTCCAAAGGAAATGCCTTCAGACACGCGCCAGTACCAACAGGGCTCCAATAGAGATGCCTTCAACACCTTCAGACTCGCGCCTTTACAAACAGAGCAGCCAATGCAGGTTACTTCAAGTTTTTGAGATTCATGCATGTGCATGTAAAAATGCAGACAAGAAGTGCTGATGGACAGTCAAGAATACTGTTGGTCCCTTGAAGGCACTTTGAGGGAATTTTTGACGGGGCACTCATATGGATGACACACACGTAGTCTGTGTCGAGGCCACGAAATGCAATACCAGCACTTACATAGCATGTGCTGCCGCAGCTCGTGCTACCCTACTTAACGCAGCCACGACGCAGGCTTCGTCTCCTACAGCTGCAAAAGAATTTGCAATAGCGCTGTCCATCGCTCACCCTGCCACTCGTAGAGCCATTGGCGACTCCAAAAACGCCATTTCCAAATAATCCAACAGATCAGTTGCCCTGCGGCGGCACACAACGTCAAAGACTGCGTCCCTCTCTGACAGATCAGCCTAGGCTGGGTTAATACTGACATTTGAGCGAGTTGGCACTGCGTCTTGCAAAAAAAGCCCAAAATACAAAGTACGCAGACAGAAGAGACACCACCATCGCTGACTCGCAACGGATGCTTTATTCACAATACGCAGTTTAAAAAAAATTACGGGAGCACTTTGCTAATCTAAAGTACGGCAAGGCGAAAGCCTTTGGTCTTGCTGACTGCGAATCTAGCTTCGAAGGTTACCTTACCAGTGGCACTCCCAAAGGCTTCATCAGGAGACGCAGCATGCTTACGTTCACCTGCACCGAGAGACTCTATTTGTACGGCGACACAATAGGAGGGAGGTGGCGTACAACCTACTCCCTCGAGAGCTGCGAGGAATCTCGTCGCGCGCAACTTAAGAGAGGCGCGCGCGCGCAGGTGGCATCACCAGCGTGCGCGGCATTTCTATGACGACCTCGGGTGCAACGTCACCCTCTCCTGTGCCTATATCGACGTCCCTGTTATAACGACGCATTTGGTTGTTTTATTTCGTTTTTGTTATAATTGGCTATAATTAGTTACTTAATCACTCTACAGCCATAAAACTTGGTGTCGGGTTTATATTTTTAGACTCTACTTGATGCTAAAGTTCGTTTTTTCATATCTTGATTATTGCCCCGTTATTCATGGAACACAGCGTTGCAATAGACGTGGCCTTGGCCGCGAGTATGAGTCAATAAAGGCTTTCGCCTTAATACATAATAACAAAACAACAAAGGAAAAGAAATCAGTGAGGTGGATCTAGATATCAAGGCTTCCTTTCATGCAGGAAAATTGATGGATCACTAAAACATGCATTCCTATTCTTACAGAAATGATAGGCCTCTAACACTTTCTTTTCTTAATAGATTACGATGCCAAAACAATTTCGGTTTTGTCAAGAAAACGCTCACAGACACGACATTCACTACAACGCTTCGCTAGATTTGCAGATGGTGGTTGTTTCAGAGAGAGCTTATGCTACTGCAATCGAACATTCAGCATCGGCGAATTTGACCGATATACGAGCTACCACAAGAGTGCAGAATTTTGTAGACCGCCGATTTTCCTCAAGTGACGTAATGGTTTACATGGTTCACAGCACATTCTATAGCCTCACCAAGCACATCAGTACCAGATCTTGTGCCAACCCTAGCAAAGGTTCTGCCAACTTTTTCCGGGGCCGAAAAAGCACACTGATAGCGTACCTATTACCGACATTGTTTTAGAGAAATGATGAACATAAGAAACAAGAGCTACGTTTTCTTTTTTATTTTATTCGCACTTCAGCAATCGTGGGCGGTACCTCCTTGCTATCTTTAACGTTTTTAAGCACCTTGTTGAAGGCGAGAGACAAGATGTCATCGGGAAAACAAGCCAGCCCTAATGTGCCATTTTGTTCACGGAAACTCATTCATTGAGTCTCATTCACAAGTCATACTCATTCACTCATCAAACTCATTCACAAGTCATACATGACTTGTGCAACGATGATTCCAGTCACGCCACAGGAATGCCGCCTTTCAAAATTTTGGAATGTCCTGAATGAAAGTTAAAAATCGCTTTCACGAAACTCTCGAAATACTTCCAGCACACCTGATCCTGCTGAAAACCGAGTTTGACTTTAGGAACTGCAAAATGATTGGCTGGCGGCTAGAAGGTGAACGCAAGTCCGAATCAGTTTCTTTAGAGATTTTGACTATATCCGTTGTACGCTAGGTAAAATAGGCTCTGTCTACGAATACCAGATAGCCGTCAACGCACGTGAACATCTTCTTTAAAAGGCCGTTCAAGTGTTTTATCAGTTCACCTGTCAACGATATAAAGGAAAATATCGCTAAGTACTGGAGCTACTTTTAAAATAATGCATACTCCAGTTTTCTTAACAAACAGACAGCCATTCCATTCTACGAAGGTGGAAGCAAGGTAAAAAGGTAAAAGTTCAAAAAGAAGTGACCGAAATACCACAGACATACAGAAAGCAATCTTCATTATTATCGCCTGTAAAGCAGCCAGTAACAAATTTGAACACACTGCCATACTGGAGCGAGTAGAACAGGCCCTTAGCGTCAATTCTGAGCGCACAGACTGTTCCAGAGTTCTGGTGTCTATGTTAATCCAAAAAAGCCAAATAATTTCGTGTCCGGGTCTTCAATGGCGAGGCCACCTTAGTGCTTTTACATGCTGCCCAAGACAACATATTGCAGAGTCGACCGCCGAGTAACAACAGCGCGGTATGGTATACCCTCGTTATGCGTTTTGGTCGAAAAGAAGACTTAAAGCTTTAAGCCTCCAGCCTTTTGACGCTAGAGATCAGGTGCTCTAGATTCAAACAAGACAAGAGGTGCAAAGTCTGCTGCTTTGCTTTAGCAGCTTTCATCTTAACAGGCTTGACATTATTCTTCATCGCATCATCGGCCTTTTTCTTGATAAGCACCGTGGGCAAAATAATAAAGTATCCTGTTCTAACGAAAAGAACTGCCCGCTGCTCACTAGAACTCAGATAATTAACAAGAGGCTTCAAGAAACATTTGCGTTTAGTCCTAGCACGAGTTCTTTTCATGGCCTCTACACATTCCACAGTGCGCCTTGATCGCTCTTCCACAAGAACTTTCCTGGAGAGGGTTCTTGCAGTGGAAACTTTTTCCATCTTGTAATGTTTTGACTAAAAGAAAAACTCAAAGCTCCAACATGTTTCGATGAGAGTCTGGGATGTGGCTCCCTCCTAAAACAAGCACTTTTCTCCCCGGCGGTGATGGCGTTTTTCTGACACGCAACCACGGACGTGCAGAATTTCAAAAGAATTCGGTGTGCGTGCTTCTCTGCCCAGTCGCATAACTCATGGTAAAGTCTGCGATGCAGCAGGCGCCGCCTACATGCAACTCGTACACAATCCCTGTAGAAGCGTGAAAGAGACCACAATTCCGAAGGAATGATGCGGCATATTCTGTGGCTAGGCTCTTGACCAGTCGAAGCCCACCGCACAGGTGTTGCAGCTCAACAGGACAATTGGCGCGCTTCGCATGCCAAGAAGCAAAACGCGCCTCGTACGCGCGAACAGCTTTTAAGGCTGCCACAACAGCTGGTTTAATAGGAGGTCGATTGTCACTGACGAAAAGGCGCAAGGCACTAGAAATTAGCTGGAATAATACTGACATTTGAGCAAAGTAGCACTGCATTTAAGAAAAAACAAAAGAGTGCAAAAGACAATGTACGTAGACTGAACTGACACCACACGCGCTGACTCTCAACTGAACGTTTATTCACAAAAGGCAGAATAAATACATATTAATATTAAGTACAAAAATTAAAGAAATCATTGAGGCGCGTCTAGATAAGACCACTCCAAGTAATGCAGAGCATCTGATGGAGCATTAACTGTTAAGTCGAATGCAAGCCCTAACACTAACACAGTTCGGGTTCTTGCACTTGCTAGGAAATTCGGGAACGAAGATGTCGACAATTTAGCCCAAGATTTTACGAAGCAGGCGTCTGACGCACCCTCCTACTTGGACACACTGGCGGAGGCTCCATTCAGGCTGTCAGGCTACATTCAGGCTCTCGTAAAGCCAGCATCTAAAGCTCATTTCATTGCCTCAGGGTGCGTCACAGAACTTGAAATGGCCCTCTAGAAATTGGCAAAACCGCTGCAGCGCAGGCAGAATAAGAAACGTGTTTCGGTCTGTAACTGTTCCTTCTCCAAGGCATCTGAGTGGTGACTGTGTTGAAGCGGTTCTACTGCTTAGCAAGAGTTGAAACGAATTTGGTTCAGACGCTTTGCAGTAATTTCGATTGAGGCGAAATAAAAAATGTTTACATGCTCCAGTTATATTATGCAAAGAAAAAATTCAGGGGGGCACTTTGTTGACCTAAAGTGCGCTGAGGAGAAAGCTTTTAGCGCGGTGTTGCTGATTGTGTCACTGATCTGTGGTTCAGGTGTTAGGTACACAACTGTTTGTGAATCTTAAATGCTGGAGACACTAGAGGGTGTTTGGGAGGCATCCGTCTCATCCGACGCCTTTCCGCAAACACTCTCTAGCGTCCTAGAGAAGGAAAACTAAATATGCGCTGGAAGGAAGTAGCGTAGTCGTTAGCACGCTCAGCTACATAATGGAAGGATGGTGGTTCGAGTCTCATCGTGCACATCGAGTAGAAGAGCGTAACGGACGGACGGACGGTCGGACGCGAGCATGCGCAATTAAAGACTTTCGCCTTGAAAAATAAAAGTGGGCTAATCTAATTTCGAGCCCTCTACTAAACACGAACTGGATTAAAATTCAGCCTATACCGGAAGGTTCATGGTGAATGTTCACGCCCATCCTGCAGTGTATGGTGACTGAATACCGTGCAAGACTCATATCTAGCCTGGAAGACAGCATAGATTTTTCCTTCAACCTCTGTCACCTTTTCCCGCACTAATGCGTGTACTCCCATTCACCCTTACAACGTGTGGAGCTAGTGGTCTGGGTCGCAGAGAAGATGCCCTAGACTCAAAGTGGCAAGCTGACCCAGAAACCAGCTACCAAGTGACAAGAGGCGTGGTCGTGTGGCGCCCAGCTTTCGCCGGTCGCAAAGCTGAGAATGGGTCGGAGCCAAAGATTCACGCACAAAAGTTCATACGGCAAAGAGGCGGTACAGAGGATTTCTTAATCATTCCAACGAGCACATTGAAAGTGATTTACAATACACTGCAACTCGTTCCAAGTAATATTGGACACAGATCAAAATACAAGAGACAAATAGCACCTAAACTTCACTACCACAGGAGAGAGGCAACGAAACAAAACAATTTGTTCACCGGCACTGCTACAATCCCGTAACCGAAGGACGACGATGGGGCCATCCTAAAGAGTGAAACGCGCTGCCTCGCTGCTCCGTGGCTGGCCGAGTTGTGTTGACCTGGGAGTCATGCGGGTGCAACTCTCTGAAGCTTGAACGGAGGGTCGGGCTGACGAGCTTCATAAATGGACTCACGTCACGTACGTCTGTTCGTTCTTCGCGCCAAGGCGAGCTTCCTCAGTGTTCGGGCGCGGAGAACGACTTACAAAACATTCCTGTTCTTTCTTGCGATACGCCGCCGCCGGCACGCGAATGAATTGGAGAGGGCATCACTGAGTCATTGAGCACGCTCGAAGTTATTCCCACTATTTTTGCAACCTTCTAAATTTTTTTACGGCTCGTGCGGACATGCTTTCTTTGACGCCGCGCCGCCGAGCGAAGTCAGAGAGCAAGAGGATAGCCCTTTGATGAAAAAGCAGAGAATTTAGCCAGCGTTTGATAAACATTATGCCGCCACCATCTGTCTGGAAGACGTTGAAGTAACGAGCGCTACCTGTCTGGTACCGCAATCGATCGTTGAAGCAATGTATACCACGTGATTGGGCGACTTTTCCATTCAACACGGCGAGCGGGCGCCTGCCGTCTTGTGAGCTGCAGTGCTGACGTCGTGACCGCCATGTTAACCCTAACAATAAATGTCAAGCTAGTTAGGCAATATTGATGTGTAACATATTATACATATCGAGCCCGTTGCGATTGTTCCATTAGTGAGATCATGACGTCATCGGTTATATTACTTAGAAGCATTAAAAATTTAAGTCGAACGATAACTAATAACTTAATTAATATTGGTGCCTAATATATTATACTCATCCAAAGGATTCCAATTATCTAATTTGTTTTATGATATGACCTCATTAATACTTAGTTATAAGCGAATAAACATTATCACTTGACATTATTTATCACGTCATCAAATCAGTGACCTCACCAATCGATCACCAACTCGATATACTCATGACGCCACGAATCAATCGCCAATTGTGTTGCTACATCGATTTACTATAGAGGCCGCCATCCTGAATTCCTCAGAAAGCAAATTTCACGCCGAAGAGAGCTGGCAGCAGACACCAGGAAATCGAGAAAGGTTATGAATAAGAGCTAACGCCCTTAAGATCGCTTGCGTACAAGTCTTCTTGGACAAGGCCATTTGGGAGATAAAAGACGAAGGAGAGCGGTGCGGAAAAGGTAAAGCGCCGGGGAAAGGGCAGCAACACACCCAAGCTTGGTCATATAGAAAAAAAAGATAAGCTGAGAGAGACGGCATGGCATATTTTAATGAGACCGCCTACCATTACACCTTTTGGGACCTCTTTGCTAACAGAATTTGAGCTTGACTACTTGGCTGCTTTTTGGCTAAATTTGGTATCTAAGCTAGAGAAGAATAGAGAAAAAAAATTCTGCTTTTCAGCAAATCGAATTCTTCTGCAGAACTAGTAATAAAACATCATCAATCACCATTCACACAAACGAAAATACCTTAGCGTTGTGAAGAAGTGACGTGCTACAAAGCAAGTACTCCTGGTTTGCTCTGTACTTCTGGTTCAAAACGCGTGGACTAATAAACAACGGCGCATGCCAGTGCGACAACCCATTATAGCGGTACTGAGAGCTAGACCACTGGCTATGAATTTTAAGGCATTTTTCGGGCACTGGCGCCATTGAAAACTAAAAGACGCTGAAAGAGGAAGAGGAAGGCTCTCTTTATCCTACCTAGATGGAGTTGTAGGGGAGCCATGAGTGCCTCTGTTTAATCTTTGCCATTGCACAAAATAACTCATCTGGTTACTGTTCAACTGCTTTCATAATTTTGGGTTTGAATTTGTGAATCTTGGGCGTTCCACGCGGAATAGCCGAGGGACATCCCCTAACGCGCTGGCAGTACTTAGGCCTGGCATGGGGGACTCCACATCGGGCGCCTCGCTGCTCCGCGGCGCGGACAATGAGGCACTTAGGCCTCATCATTGCACGCCATCAGCGGCTGCGCCAAACTCCGTGGGCGTTAGTCCGCAATCAACCGAGGTGCTTTTGGAGAACTCAATGCAGGTTATGCAGAGTCTATGGGGTATTTTGCAAAACTATTTTCAAGCCCCGGCCCAGTCACCACGTGTTAGGATAGACGCCTACATACACGGGGTACCACGACAGTACGGCAGCAAATGAGTACCTCGACCGTCTGCTGCATTATCAGCAAGTGACAGGAATCGCAGACGCCGAAATTCTCGCGCGTGTTGTGCCAGTTTCTTTGACGAAGCAAGCGGCTCGCTGGTACCGACTAGCCGCAACCGAACGAGGACAATGGAGGCGTTTTTGCGCAAGCTTCCGCGGCGAATTCCCGTAAACAACGAGTGGCGTTTGAAGAGAGAGCTGGAGCTCCGAACCCAGCACTACGACGAGTTTCTGTTAGAGTACGTGCGAGCGATGGACGAACTTTATTGCATCGCTGACCCTCGCGCCACGAACACTGAGAAAGTTGAGCGTGTCACGAGACAAGCGCACTCGACTTTCACGGCCTACCTGAGAGGAGTCAGGTTCAGAGATTTGGATGAGCGGGCTGCTGGGGCGAAGCGCATTCAGGGAGACATCCTCTCTGCGCGAGCGTATCGGCCGCCCCCACCCGCATCGCTGTCACTTGAGCCGCGCTGCGCGTGGAATGACAGCTCAGCGCGCAGTTCATTCAGAGCTGAAGCGTCAGCACGGTTTGCTTACGTGCGTGTCCCAAGGGGTTGGGAGTTGTCCGACCGCGCTTTGGATCCGTTCAGCGACGCGTCGCGAACAGCACACGCTGCCGCAGAGCGAAACGAACCCAGGCGAGATCGCGAGGCCGACGCGCGGCCGCACGAGCGGCCTCCACCATCCGCGCCGCGAGTTCGAGATGACCGACAGGAACGTGGCGACCAGCGCCTAGCCCGTCGGGGCCCGGGCAACCGTTGCTACCGGTGCGACCAGACGGGGCACTTCGCCCGCGACTGTGGCTGCTCTCCCGCCCGTGACCAAACACGGTCGGGAAACGGCCAAAGTCACCATTGATCGACCTTCGATCCCGTGCGGCGTACACAGAAAACCCCGGTTTGTTAGCGCCTTTGGCATGTCGCGTAGGATGTTCTGTTCACCTGTCAGAGCCGTTTACTGAGCTAACGATAGCTCGAAAAAAATCACCGCGTTACTAGATAAAGGAGCAAGCGCTTCTTTGTTCGGTGACGAGGTGTTAAACCATCTCCGCGAGAATAAAATCCGTTTGATAGAGTGCGATACCACTTTTCGCCTCGAGAGCGATACAGCGCAATCGAGCGCTGCAGCTAGGATAGTGGTTCGATGGGAAAGACGCGTGCGGCGACAACGCCTCGTTCATCTTCTGTGTTCATCCGTTCCTGTAATTCTTTGACGAGACTTACTAGTCAAGACTGGTATTGTGATAGACATCAGCAGCGGAGGCTACAGGGGAGCGCACATCAGGCGCCTTGAAGCCTTTCGCGAAAGCGCCCGCGGCGTCGCAGACAATTCAGGCTACGAACGCGGCGCCAGCGGGGGGAGACCATGACAAATCCACCCCGCCAGCCCGAGTACCAGGAGGCGAGCGGACCATCACCGCTGAGAAAGAGGGCATAGAGAAGGTGTCCGCGGTAGAAAACTGCTCTGCCGCGCAGAGAAGGTCAGCGCACCTCTTGTTGTCGGAAGTTAACAGCATGATGGAGAGGGAGAAGGCACGGTTGTCATCGCTCCTCTACGAGTACAACGCGACATTCACTGACCGCCCGGGCCTCACTACCCTAGTTAGGCATCTAATAGACACGGGTGACGCACTGCCTTGGAAGTGCAATCCGCACCAATTAGCTCGGTTAAGATAAAAGCACTGGACAGCGCCTTAGACGAACTTATCGACACTGGCGTTGTTGAGAGGTCTAACAGCCCTTGGGGCTTCCCGGTAGTCTTGGTTCTAAAGAAAGACGATACATATAGACTTTGCGTGGACAACCGCAAACTGAATGAGGTTACGAGAAAAGACGCGTACCCTCTACCAACCATTTCTTCCCTAGTGTCCAACCTAAGTGGAGCGAAGTGCTTCACAACGCTCGATGCTAGCCGCGGATACTTTCAGGTTGAAGGAATGAGCGGGGCAAGGAGAAAACTGCTTTCACTTGTCACAGAGGTCTTTTCCAATTCAAAAGAATGTTTTTTGGCTTGGTAGGAGCACCCGCTACTTAGCAGCGCCTAATGAACCATGTTCTGGGAGATGTGAAGTGGCAGCATGCGTTCTTCATGGTGTTCTTGCTCTGCACTGAGCTCGCCAGTTTGTTTGCAAGCTAGTTTTCAGGCATCAGTTTGGGCATGCGTTCGCTTTGTACTATGGCGAACCTATGAAAACCTCGTCTGCGAAGTCTGCCAACGCATATATGAAGAGAAATACAGCCAGATGATTTTTATATCACTTCTTTGAATTATTTGTTGCAGAAAAATTAAATTCTAACAGCAGCACCAAGCAGATCAGGCGGTGCCTGCATAAAAAGAATGAAAAAAGTAAAATACAGTCCGCACAACCGTCCGATCACAGCACCAACTTACATTCAGCCGTGCTGCAGACGGCAAGTCGTTTAGCACGTCACGGAGCACGTATTTTGCGCCGTGTTGTGCGGGCAAGCTACCTGTCTTTCAACTAGCATCGGCGATCGACTGCTGTAGCATCGGTCGCCTTCTCTCAATGAAAAGCCATGCGTAGTTGCGTAAAGTATGCAGAATATATTATCTGAAATATATTTCTATTTGTTGAAGTCCGTTGGGTAAATAAAGCAGCTTTGATATTACCCCTTCACAATGGAATCTGATGTGCAACTAAACTCTCGGTTGAACGTTTTTTCAATCGCATCGGTCGCGCTCAATTTTCCTGCAAAGAGCAATGGCGCCGCTATCCGGCTCGCTGCCGCAACCGGAACGTAGTGATATACTGCCGCAGCTCACAGTCGCAAAAGAACCAACACCCGCTTCCGTCATTTCACCAATCAGGTGTGGCCTCTGCGACGCTTTACGACGCTGTTTTACAGCAGCGCAAGGGACAAAGGACGAGACAAGTGCACAGACACAATGTTACAGCAACTTGCCCAAGCTTCTTCAGTATCTGCACTACGACGCAGTTTATTATGACACAAATTCGGAATACGGCCCCAGTAAAGTCTTATTGTCCCGAAAAGTGCACCATCCTCGAGGGAAACACGCGGTTTCTCTTAGACCGACGGCTGGCTATCAATGTAGGAGCCTTCCATTACAGAAATGGCCAAACTTCCAGCACGACGCCGTAAGAAAGACGACAAGATTTGCACTGTTCTTGAAAGATACAGTAAATTCTTTCTTCCTCGTCGTCGGGGCTCGACAAACACCCATTCCCAAGCATGGCATTGTAACCGACCAACAGGCCCGACATCTCTACCGAAGCCGCTGCTGTGGGCCGCGGTGAGAAGGCCAAGCCATCCGGGACCAAGTGGAAGAAATGCTTCGGTACGACGTGACCCATCCGTTGAAGAGCCCCAAGGCTGCAACGATTTTACTACTGCGGAAAAAATATTACTTTCTTTGTCTTCGCCTTGAACACTGAAGACCACTTGAAAAGGCATAGATCAGCGCTGGAAGCTATCAATCTGTATGGGCAAAATATGAAAGCACAAAACTACTACTCCGCCTATGAAGAGCTGCTCTTTGTAGCCATATCGTAAACAAAGACCGAGTACGTCAGGGCCCGCAGAAAGCACCTGCCATTACACAGTTTCCACCTCAGGACGTTAAGATTGCAATGCGCACGTTCTTCGGTCTGTGCGCATGTTACCGACGACTTGTCAAGCATTTCTCACGCATCGCCGAACCTTTCGCCGAGCTAACAATTTCAGGCGTGCCTTTTAAATGGGAAGCTCCGCAAGCAAGGGCCTTTAAAGAAGTTCAGCATCGCTTACTCTCTACTCCGGTCACCCCGTGTTTCAATGAAAACGCAGACTAAAAATCATACCTGCGTAAGCAGTGTGGACCTTGGCGCCATCTTCGTTGGGAAAACCGATACAGTAGAGAAAGTAATCGCGCACGCTTGCCGTTCCCTGCGAAAGGCCGAGGTGAACAATTCGGCGCCCGAGAAGGATTGCTCGTCATCATCTGGGCTACGTAGAAACTATGCCTATAATTGCAGGGACGACCATTAAAAATGGTCGGCTATCACTGCCATCTATGCTGGCTTACCAGTTTGAAGGATACCACCAGCCGTCTTTCTCGACGGTACCTACACCAATGATCGTCTACAAATCTGAACGCAAGTACTTCGATGCGGACTAACTGTCTCCAGCCTCTGTCGACAAGCTATTGGAAGAGGATTATAGTTACGCCTTTTTAGGACCGATTAGCAACAGCGACTTCGCGCAACACCAGCGCTCAGACCTTGACCCAGAGCGTCTTTTCTGGAAGAAAAAAATGTGTTAAACCACCCCCTCCTGTAGCGTTCTAGCGTGGTTAATCCTCTTTCTGCCTCCAAAATGGCACGAACATGAAGAAATCTATCCCCAGCAGGACGGCGCACCTTTTTGTCGTCCGAATAGCTTAAAGAGAAAAAATCCTGCAAGGACGATGATGAACCGACAGCTTGATACCTCTGGTGTACATGTGCGCTACACCGCTTTCAAGTTAACTGCTACTGTCATCGACACTCTCCAGACATCGCACGGACCCACAATGTTATGACGTGAGGCATCCGAACGAGGCATTTGCACGAAAATCAGCGAGATGCGAAATCAATTTAGAAACAGCCCTAAGCGCGTATTTCACAGGTTTAAATTACCACAACCTAAGAGAGGGTACACGCTGAAATTGCAAAATGGGAATCAAGCACTTCGTGGTGAATGCGCTCAGCTTGAGGGTAATCCAGGAGAACACGAGAAGAGAACTGTGAGTCTAGTGCAATACTCAAAGAACATGCACATCGAAATGAAATCCATCAAAAGACAGGAACACGATAATGTTCTGGACGTCATTTCCAAAATAGGAAACGCCATCGAGGACCCAGTCACTCCCGCTGCCACCAAGAGCCAACTCACAGCCCAGACAAGTGGAAGTGAATACATCAAATAAAATCGTGAGCAAATTGTGGTACGACACTAAAGAAGGCAAAGTCAGCCAAGCTTAATAACGCAAACAGATTTCAATGCGTAGGTCAAAGGCTCAAAACCTGTTGAGGTCATTGAGGAATTTTTTCCTACCCCTGAAAGGCTGTTTGACGTAGCTTTAAAAGAAGAAAACAGGAAATCGGAAGTCAGTGCAGCTATTTCTGGAAGAATGTTTTCGGAGCACACAGAACGCTCGAGGACTATACAGACCACAGCGAGCATGACTTATCAAAGAAAACTCCCTTTCAAGGAGAACGATAGTCACAAAATAGCGACCATCTAACATTCGCTCTCCCGGAATTCGTTGTTCATCCTTCGCAGTCGAGCATTTGTGTCCTATATTTGATACCCGTTCAGCAACAAACATCAATACCTTAATTCTTAGCCTTTCACATCAATTTACCTTAAAAATTGCTCTGATTACGTCGACTGAGACATGGCGCAATGAAGCCTCTAATGTCGTTAAACTTCATAGGTGCAGTTGCTTTTATCTTCCACGTCCACGTGTTAACGTTTGTGCAACTGCAACTTATACCGATGCGTCTAAAAGTTATTACTTCGTGCCAGAATACAAAAACGTGATTATGAAAAGTTAGTGCTACGAAATAAGGACGAAATTTTATCAATTTTATACCACCCTACCAATATCAACGCATTGTGCTTTCTAGAGTTTTTGGCGAGTTTCTGGAATATGTCACAGTAAACAAAACGCAACTTACGTTTTCTAGAGATCTCTACATTCACGGTTTAGATAAAACAATACAGCTTTGAAAATGCCTATTAAAACCTTTTTCCGTAAAGTTTGGAGACTGATGCAATTTTTCTCTAGAAATGATTCCCCAAAACAATTGTCGGTGCATATGTATAGCGCCATTTTTTCGGGCTAACCTGACCATTTTATGTTATTTGCTTTGGGAGCTGCTAGATGGCACTACATGTAGAAAAATACCTTGTTACTAGTCGCTTGCACATTCTACTGTGAGTGAATGTGGAGTGATGGCCGTCCCCTCGAACAGCGTGTAAATATAAAATTCTCGGTGAAGCTTGGCAAGACAGCCAAACAGACGTATGACCTTCTTCGTGACGTTTACGGAAAAGAGACATTATCGCAGGCGCGAGTTTTCGAGTTGCACGCAGTTCCTTGTGTCGTTAGCCTCTTTAGAACTCAATAAAAAAACTCGCACACGGAACACTGATACATGATTCGTACCTCGGTTCCGTACATATTATAAAGTGCGAGCACTTAAGCACAATCTTGCAGCCAACCTAAATAAATAAAAACACGTAACAAATAACACACTGAAACAGTTACTTGACCAATTCTTGTCCATATAGCTGCACCTTTCTTTACAATTGATACCAAGCTTGCACAACTGTACTCATTTATCTGTAATTATATAATTTAGGATCTATATTGTCTGTATTATGTGTTGCCTTTTTTTTGAAATATACCAGTTGAATGTTTGGTGAAGAGTTTGTTCTTGCTACTTATTACTTAGCCTTAAGGTCTTCTATTTTTGAATGGCATAAAATAGTATTCTCAAACATTATGTGTAAATTTCCTTTGAAGTTATAATCGTTACTTCGTCAATACTGTTTGCTTTAGAACTAGTGCGAAATTTTAAAATGTAATTCTTGTTATTGTACATTTTGTTGCTTTGTTATTACCCATGTTCTTGGTCTCATATTGTGTGTAAAATAATTTTAATTTTTATTTAATCATTTGCCTCATCACGTCATCACCTACTGCCTTGTTGGTGGTTAAGTGGGCCTTTGTCAAGCTGCCAGGAACAGCTTTTTGCCTTTAAACCCGCCATAATACTTCTGGAAAAAAATCGAATTGAAAAATTGATTTGAAATAAATGTTTCCCAGGGATTGGCTGCGCTATTTTACAGGCTGAACAAAATGGGCCATTGCTTGCCTCTTTCCCTCTGACGTTAAGCGTGTTTTACGTAATTTTAACTAAGGTTTCTAAAATTAGGTGTCTTAGCGGAGCTACCTCAAAGCAACGACTTACTGTTTTTCGTCATGTAGCGCTCTTTAGAGCACTTTTTAAACCCGCCTAATAAGTTTGTATCGAAGCAAAATTACGAGAATTATAAAATATTCATGTCAGTGGATAATGCTATTCGTTAAGTGGTACCGGCGGTTAAGTAAGAACCAATCCAGTTTTTTCTACCAACACCTCCTACGTAGTCAATTTTCAGGCAATGAAAGCCCACAAACAATACAACAATCGCGTGCCTGGGCTCATGCAGCAATAAAATATTCAACGAACGGACTAAATATGAACGAAGTCAACGTCCGCTCTCACCGTACCCAAGTGAGCGGCCGCCGCTCAGTTCGCTGGGCTGCAAAATGACAAAATCAAAAGGATGCTACCTTGATATACGCGACTTCACTGCCCTTCCTACATTTTTTGTTTTGTCTGTGTGTTTTTTCTGTGTCTCACTAATATCTCGCGTGAAATGACTGTCTGTGACCTGTATATCACTTATCGCAGATCACGGCACAAGCTTTCCATGTTCATGAAGAATGTGCTAGTGCACTTTCAAGGCTACGCTGAAAGCGGCGCCGCCACTTTGTGAGACGGTGAGCGCGCATGCATCATTCATTCATAGCAGGGTTGTCAGTGCGATAGCACGGTAGCGTTTGAAAAGTATTTATTTGAAGTGTGTTTCATACACTTCAGGAAGGAGGCCAAAAGGCGTGGTGCCTGACGAGGGCCTTCCTCCCTGGGGGTAAGCAAACTGCACTCGGCACATACACACACAAAATAAACAAATACAATAAATGTAGCGGTCGCGATTACACATTGCTGGCATGTTAAAAGAAAAACAAAGGAAAAACTGTACAACAATGTTAAGGTATCTTCGAAGTTGTTAAGATGCGTGCTGTTGGGTTACAGGGAATTATAAAAAGGAAAAAAAAATATATATACAATCATGTTGACTGTTATCAATTTATAATATGTCACAGGATGTACCGGTTAGTCATGAAGTCAACAGTGCAATCACTTTTCTCTTGTATATTTTTTGAGTTCTGCATTGATAGAGGAGGTCATGAAAATTTCTGTTTTCATTCAAAAAGGTAGTCATCTGATATCTAATGGTTTGGAATTCGTAATTTGTTCTTGATTTTGGTGCTCTTATTGTCATGTGTCGAAGGGGATATGGGTTTTGCGGTAGTTCTGGTGTTGCACAAAAATTAGTTTCAAGATGAAATCTGTTATATGTTTCAAGTGCTAGCCGAAGAGTTTTTAATTGAAAAATTGTCAGTAACCCCAAGCTGTTCCACCACGAGTTAGTGCTATCCAAGTAGCCTAGATTAGCAATTGCTCGTATGGCCTTTTTCTGTAGTAAAAACAAAGCATTTAAATTAGTCTGTGTTGAGTCTCCCCATATCAGTAAACAATAGTGAAGATGTGAATGAATTAAACTGAAATAAAGTTGCTTTTTGAGCCATACTGGCAATAGAAGTCTAAATTTATTTATAAGGCCCACTGATCGCGAAATTTTTTGTCTTACTTGATTAATATGGTCAGTCCACAACAGGTGTTCATTAAATATAACTCCAAGGAATTTTATTGACTGTACTCGTTGCAAAATATTCGAATTGTATAATATGATTGGCTCATGATCTATGACTTTATTTTTAGCTCTGAATATTACATACTTCGTCTTCGTGATGTTTAGTTCTAACCTGTTGGCCCTCAACCATAATGTAAGGTTTTCTAGCCAGAGATTAGCTCTACATTCTATTGCTTGTAAACTCGCGTCATGAAAGAAAATATTTGTGTCGTCAGCGTATAAAACTGTTTCGGAGGAAGGAAGAATATTAACAATGTCATTTATGTGAACTAGGAATAGAATAGGACCCAGTATTGAGCCCTGTGGCACACCAGTGCGTATAAGGCCGTGGCTTGAAGGTATGTCGTTAATCATTGTGAATTGTACTCTGGATGATAAGTAGCTCTGAATAAGATTAAGTGCGGAACCTCGTATCCCATAGAATTGTAATTTGCGCAGTAAAAGTTTGTGACAGACCGAGTCGAAGGCTTTTCTAAAGTCTAAGAATAGTCCAAGTGTAAAAATTTTGTTTTCTATATTGTTAATTATTTTATCCTTTATGTGAAGTAAAGCTTTTTCCGTAGATTTCCCTTTCTGAAAGCCATATTGTTCTTTCGCAATAGCTCCGATCTTAATGAAGTACGAAGTAAGGCGGGTATTGATGACTTGTTCAGCAATTTTTGAGAAGACCGGTAAAACGGATATTGGGCGATAATTGTTAGGATCATTATAGCTTCCTGTCTTATGTACCACACAAACTCTTGCTATCTTTAATTTATCTGGAAACCTGCCTTCTTTGAGCATTTGGTTGCATATATGGGACAACAAAGGTGCGATAATATCAGATACGGCTTTTACTACCTCACCCTTGATGTTATCAGCTCCAACGGAGCAGTTATTTTTTAGACGTATTATATACGAAGAGATTTCGGCTGTAGTTGTTGGGGAAAGAAATATCGAAGGCTTTGGTATGCCTTTAAGATATGACATTGGATCAGTGCATGTTGTTTGCGCAGGCTGATTGTCACCAACCGTCAGGAAGTGTTCGTTAAACATGTCTGATAAGGGACGACCTCTGAGTGGAACGCCATCTACCACAATCTCTACTGGAGTTGGCTCGGTTCGTTTTGATACTAAATTGTTGTATGACCTCCATATCTGATTAGGGGCAAGTTTATTAGCGAACGCTTTTGCGTAATATTCCTGTTTTGCGGTTTTTAGATCAGTGTTGAGCTTATTCCTTACAGCTTTATGCAAGTTTAGTATATTGATGTCCTTGTGCTTCAAGAAATCAGCAAAGAGATTGTGTTTTTGCCTTATTCTTTTGTACAGCTCTTTCGTAACCCACGGTTTCTTAGACTTTTTGCACCTAGAGCGGCGGACTAGAGGAAAGGCTTCATAATAGGCATCTTGAAATTTTTTTTCAAAGACATCGTAACAGCGACTAGGATCTTCTTCATTAAAAACGAGTGACCATTCCACCTCTGAAATCATGCGTCGAAAGCAATATATACTTTCGTCATTACCGTTCCGATAGAAAGTGTTAGCTGTGCTATTAGAAAAAGTTTTCCTCGAATGGGGCAAAAAGACAAAAAATGGAAGATGGTCGCTAACATCGCAGGCCATCACACCCGACTGTACATCATTTGGTAAGAAATCAGTGAAACATAAATCGAGAGCAGTTCTGGTACTTGTGGTAATTCTTGTTGGCAGGTTTATAACATTTGCACAGCTGTAGGGAGACATCATACCAATAAAACTCTTAGAAACTGTATTCTCAGTCAATATATCTATGTTAAAATCACCCAGCACGACAACAGATTGGCTGTGTCCTGTAAACGAGTGAAGTACACTGTCAAGGTAGGAAAAAAAGCGTTCAACTTTACCAGACGGGGGTCTATAAACGCGCAATCCCGTAGTTTCTTAGTACTTCACGGGCTTGCTGTAAATGCTGGATGGAAAGAGCACGTCGAAAATACGTTGCTGCAAAAAACCGAATTGCTTCTTACGTGACCTCCTCTAAAACTTGCCAAGCCATCTCAAACCGCGAATCTAACGTGGCTAGCTTTTTATGGTTTTAAATTGTTCCGTCATATTACTGTGCTTTTGATTATTTTGTGCTTAACGCTGCTGCGTTGATTTTTGCTTAGAAATATCGTCTTTATTTATTATAGACATGGGAAGTTGTTACCGATCGGACTTGCACCTGTTTCTCTCTGCTTTTTCTTCGCTAGCAAGAACATGTGACGACAGGCCACATCACCATGGATCGGGCTGAGCTGTCTACCTTCCGCATAAAATGTAGAGGATTCTTCGCTGCGACAGCGGATCATTACATTGACAAATTGTGCTGCTTAGATGTGCCTTTGGCTAATTTGAATTCCTTATGTCTGATATATGGAATACTAGAGGAACACATATGGTGCATGCTATTTGTCGTCATTGTTCCACACCTCTGCTTATTCATAGCCACATGTTTATCACATCTGGAACCAAAGAAGCTACAGGACACGAGTGGAAACAATACGCAAGTATCTAGAGCCATTTATGGTAAAATTGATGACCAAGCTTCAAGTTTTCAGCTGCAAATGTTTCCGGCACCGAACATGAGGCTCGCTCTTCATTCTTGCGTTTCCTTTCGCTCTCAGGTTGTATTCTTACACCTTAGCTTCTTCGTTTCCTTTCCTCTCAACATCTTGCCAACTGCCTATGACGCATCCTCCAAGAATTCCGGGACGCTGTCGCTCATTTCACCCCTTCCCCTTTTTTTCAAGCGTCATATATTCACCGTTTCTTCCTACCGAGCCGTTTTCTCTGGAGACTTCTGGCCCCTACCGCACTAAGCGCTTTTGTTTTAGTTCTGATTTTACGCACTCACAACCTGTTTCCCTCAAGCCCAGCTACGCGCAGCACCCCTCATTCACCCTTTCTGCATTTTCCTTCGCCATTTTTGAGTTACCGATCCTCTTGCGACAACAAAATTCTCTTTAAAAAAAGAGAGAATGAGCCTATCTCCTCGTCGTCTCCTTCTGTCTCCGACAGTCGCTATGGCGTAGCGCAATCCACTGTAATGCTGCAATTAGACTAGACATGTCTGCCCTATGGCTGGTATCGCGGCGAATAACCACATAACCAATGCACAGAGAAAGGATGTGCGCAAGGTGCGGGACAGGTGGGCCGCATAATCCGCTGGGTTTCAAATAAGCGCGGGCGGTTACGGTGCAAAGATTCCTTGCGGCTGGCGCATGCATTCGTAACCAGTCGAGACTTGTACTCTACTCCTTATCTCCACCTTCGCAAACATGACGAGAAAGCCCATGAGATGGTTCTCCGTAAGACTTACATGCGTGCTCTCGACCTCCCAGTCACTACATCCGACCAGCACCTCCTGGGCCTGGGGATGGTCAGCACCTTGGTGAAGCTCCGAGAAGCACACTTGACCAACCACTACACAAGACTCTCAAAGACGCCGTCGGGTCGCCGCCTGCTTGCCCGACTTCACATCCACAATCCAACACTGAGGGAAGAGCGCGTGCAGATCCCCCAAATCCGGAGATACGCCCTGCACGTACGCCCTCTTCCAGCCAACATGACACGAGACGACCATAGGGCGGAGGTCATGGCAAGCTATGGAAACAAACATGGAGCATTTTACGCGGATGCCACCATCCAACACTATCGGGCTTGCTACACGGCCGCAGTCATCCACCAAACCACCTCAGTGAACTGCCTTACGTTCAAAGCACAAGACATTAGTCATGCGGAAGAGGAGGCAATCGCGCTCGCCGCCGCCGATCAGGACTTGCGGGTCATCATTACCGACTCGCGAGGAACCTGCAGGAACATCGAAAGGGGCTTTATTTCCTACTTAGCATAACGAAGATTTTAGCATAGCAATTATCTCAGGGCTCCCGCGTCCCGCACAAAAATATGGACTCCTGTGCACTCGGATCTCGAGAGCAATGAAGCGGCCGACGCCGCTGCCCGCGAGCTCACTCTACGGGAATCGCCCTCGACTCCCCCCAATGCGGACTCCGACCCCAATCCGGCTTTTACCTTCAAGAAAATCATCCAATATTTCTAATTCGGATATGCAATGTTATCTAAGCCCTGTAAAAGCCTCACGAAGGAGGAGGAACGCTTACTCCTTCGCCTTTATACTAAAACACTGCTGTGCCCGGCAGTCATGAAACATTTAGACCCTGCGTGCACAGGGGATTGGCAGCACAGTAGGGAAAAGTCTTCGTACATTTATTACAGGTGTTAGTGATGCCAATCAACTCCGCACCTTCCCCCTATCCCTAACCCTGCACGGGAGGACTGGGAGGCGGCCCTGCTCGGCTGCTCTGACCTGGCGAGCCAAAAAACCCTGGTATGGCGCAGCCGAGCAGCAGCTACAGCCAATCGGCTCCTGTAATGAGGAGCCAACCTAGTGTTTGTAAGGAAAGGCCTCTTAAGGACCACTCCACTCGCTCCCTGTACATATTTTGAACATAAAGACTTTCAGTCAGTCAGCCATCGTACTCTGCGCAAGCGAAAATCCACACCTTACACGTTGTGAGAACTGTGACTTAATTCAGCAGCTTGGCCTCCAACATCCTATATTTGAGTACAACTGTCCCCTCACTTTAAAAACGTTTGAGCAGTACAGTTTCTGGTAAAATTGCTGCTTTGACTACACGCCGAGTTTTTTCTCCGGCAGTAAAAGAGAAAGCGACAAAGCGCTAGGATGACTTCTGTGTGCCAACTCTCATTGCGAAATGTCTACTTTGACTTGGTGCGCAAAGGAATGCGACCGCAATGCGGAGAACTATGTTTAATTTTTTGTGGAATCGATTAACCGCACACTGACCACCTTTTCAATCCGCAGAGTGTTGTGTCATGTGGCCCGACACATGCTGTGTTCACGAGGACGCTGTTCGTCTAACGTTCCTGCAAGATGTGAATAATACATGCCTATTCTTTCACTGCAGCAGGCTAGTTATAACATGTGTCCAGTTCCACCCCAAATCTCTATAGCTTGGCCACTTGCAGGTGTACCAGAAGGTACTGAATTCATGGTTGTAGCCCATTTTTCCCAAGCTGCCTCTGAATTAAAAAGCCATGGACTCTCAGGGAAGTATTGTGTAGTTTTCAAGTAAGAGGTCTGTCTCCAATGTTACATGCACGTGAAGCGACTCAAACTACTTACTTTTTTTGAAAACAAAGATACACATACGGATAAGTTTATTTCCAGTTTCAACTGGAGGGTTTCTTGGCTAAAGCTGCATGGGCAGTTTGACTGGGTTCAGGAAACGCATAGAAGCAGTAGCACACGAACGGCAAAGAAATTTTCAAAACTCGTCATACATACAGTAGTATAATATTTCAGGAAAAAACACTCGACACATATATACACTGACTCGAATAATGTTTAAAAAAATTTAGAACACTAAAATGGCCATACATATGTTGAAAAAAAAACATTATAAACATTAACACCGAAGCAAAACTTTCAGCAATCAACAAGAGGAGGCATATAATGGTATATGAACAAAATATTTCCGCAGCTCAGCTTTTGTACATCCCGTTGTATGTTGATAAGTGTTTAAAACATGGGGCAGATTATAAGACAACATTTGTAATTTATAGTCGGTGCGAAAGCGGGGTATGTTCCATGCGCTCGTACTTCTTGTATATATGTTAGCACCACGCGTGTCTAAATATGCTAAGGTGGAGTACAAACTGACGATAGATGCCGTGGAAAAATACATTTTTTGCAATAACTTAAAATAATACAAAACATCAAACCGGACAGTGTTATGACCTTGGAAGGCGTATTTCGTAGTAGTCATGATATCTATATCGGCGATTATTGGAACAATTTTCTTTTGCAGTACCAGAAGCTTATTTATGTTATTTTTAGTCATTGTGGCCGATACTAAGCTACAGTAGTTAAGGTGAGAGAAAAATAATGCATAATAATTTTTAAATTTACATTTCAAAGGTAAAGTTTCAAGGCATCGCGAGAGGGCTCCGCAGACTGACGAGAGTTTTTTGCAGATGTGTTCGACGTGGGCATCCCAGTTTAAATGACACGAAAAATAGACTCCAAGGATTTTGTGCTCTTCAAAAATTTTTATTTGTTGATTTTCAAAATATAGCATGCAATTCGGTGTTGTCGGTTTGTTTCTTGCGCAAAATATTATGCCCCCAGTCTCCGGCTTTCAGCGCATTTCGCATGACTTTTCAAGCCATTTTTCCACCAAGTAGTTTATTCCAAACAGACAAAATATTTGTTCAAAATTGTTCTTTGACGTGCATTCAGGGGAGATTCTGTCACCTGAGGCGCAAGATTTGTGAAAAAAAAGTCGTTATTTATAGACACGCAAATATACTAATAAAGCTGAAATTGCGTTCATTTGTATTCAGTGTTAAATTTAACTTGATGAAGTTTAATATGCGTGTTTCAGGGGTGTGAAACTGTGCATTACGATTTGAAATCGGCAATTCAGTGCAAGGCAAATATGAAAAATTCGATTCCAATTTTACATTTAATGCGGCGATAGTCCTTACGCATCATTTACAATTTATCCTATAGGAATATTTTGCAAGTATCTTCTTACGCACTGTGCTCCGCAAAATTCAAAGTGTTAATAATTTTCGCCTTTTGGTGCTATGGTCATACTTATGCTGATAATCACAACGTGCGTCTCTTTACACCTTCGTCGTTTTGCGAGGTCGTCGTTCAAAAGCTTGACGAGGAATTTGTTTCAGGGGACTGAAACGTTTCTCTTGCGATACAAGTGCCATGAGTAGTTACGATACGACTGATCAGTTCACTGGAGAGACAGCGCCGCGAATCATATTATAGATGTCTTAGCCCTGCCACATCAGCTTGCCAAGCTGCGTAGCCCGACCTGAAGAATCAGAACGGTGGAAAACGTGATAATAAGTGGTGCTTCAATAAAATATGCCCGGTATGATTGTTTGAACCACTTAATTGTGATCAAGTGTTTCACTGCATCAGGACAGATTCTAGTATTATTTGAAAGTTTCATGATGCTCACAAATTACACAATATACTGTGAAAAGTCCCAAGGTATTAAAAACCGCAAACGGTACCTCTAATTGCGTGCTGTAATTCACCGCTGGTGTTGTTGGTAGAGCAAGTTGTTTGTTATACTGGAAATTTCTGTAGGCAGCCCTGCTATGCAAATAACTAGAAAACCACTGATCGTGCATATTGATCCATGCACTAGCAGTGACCTTAGGGCCATTGCTGGCAGTCATAGTCGCTGAACATCGGTCTATTTCTGGGCCATGCTCAGAAAATGTAGCAATTTGCAAAGATGCGAATGAAAGAAGGATGTTGGTACCTATTTTCGGCACGGTTATGTAATCGGTGGTTCATTAATGGCGTGCTTCCTGGGTAACCGCTTAATTGTATGTGAAGTAAGCAACCGCTATTGTGTGTTCATTTTTTTTCCCGGAGCTACAACGTGAAAAAGTGGCATACCACGAAATTTTTTTTCCTTCAGTGCGTTACAGCTAAAGCAATGAACTCATTCAGAACAAAGTAACGGCATCTTACTGGTCTTTTATACCTGGAAAGACATGCGCGTATGAGGCGTATTCCGCTTTTCATCAAAGATTAACAAGTTTATATGAGCAACAGTTTCTTCTCAAAACACAGAAACCCTCAAAAAAATTTTATAAAAGAACTTGGTTCACGTGACGTCACTTGAATGGCAAGGCATAAAACCGCTTGTAGCACTCTTTTCCGTGCACACGTACCTGAGGGGCGTTTTGGGAATTCAAGAAGACAAGGAATAAAATTAATGCCGAGATTATATCGCCTAAGCTTGCATATTATCATCACCTATTATTTGGTGCTTGTACAAAAGAACCCAGTGTAGCTTGGAAATTAGTATGCAAAGTAAACAAACTCAGACCTTGATACGATCCTTGTTGGCGGTAACAAGTTCACAAGCAAGTCGCTAGTGAATGTAGTTAAGCTAGTGAATAGCGTGTTTCCTGACAAAATGAAACGCCCAGACTTCGACATTTTTAAAAGTGGTGACAAAAACATGGCGGCTAAATACAGGCCGAATAGCCGAATTCCATTATTTTCGAAAGGGCTTGAGAAGCTTAACTTTTCGCGCCTCGTTAAACATTTTGTTGTTAAAACGTCTTGTTAGAAAATTTGCGTAGTTTAAAAGAAGTAAAATGAACTTAAACCGTCCTCCTGATCCCGAAAGAAATATTTTGACGATATTGATAGAATGTTTTACCTTTGACCTACAACCGGCATATCACTAATAAATGCTAAAAAAATTCCATTCCGGTTTCAACTCTCTCACTTTGCCGAATGCTCCTGCCAATGCAATCATGCTCCTAATATAGCACGTATTATTTGCTTCACGCATCTACAAGCGTAATCCTTTGTAGCGTAAAAAAACAATGACGTGAATAATATTACAGTCCTTTAATGAAACAATTCTCCGGTACATTGCAAGCTACCAGTACCTCTCTGACGCCAGTCCCTTGTTCGCGAACTATAACATACTGCCCATGTCGTGTTTCTATGATATTCGTGCTTCACGTAGATTTTGTCTTACAAGCAGTTTCTACAGAGACTTCCTAACTTTTGGCTAATTATTATGCCGTCATGTGCGCATTTGTTTCAACAAGAAACTAACAATTGCTCGTTTTACTTACAAAAACTTTCATTGAAATATAACTCCTCGCCACTAAATAGCTACATATTTGACGCTCAGTCCAAGTCAATCCTGTTGAAGCAATTTCTGAGCAATCAAGAAGAAGACCCACATAAACAATGCATCAAATATAACGAGACACAATTCTGAAGTGGTTGTGCCGTTCGTATCAGAGCATATGCGTTTGATTTTTGCTACTAGTTGATTTTCCTGACTTACGCATGTGCGGTGCTTGCATGTACATGCATTCCTTTAGGAACTGTAAAGCTTACTCTATAGCGTTTAGGGCACAATAAACACCTCATGGACGCCAATGTTCAGAAATCCAGTTTTTTACGCACCATACGTAGTGCAGACGACCGGTTGCAGAAATCAGGCGAAAATATGCCGAGGTGGAGCACATGTTCAAACTCCCGACCAGCGTATTCAAGCCTGTGTCCAGAAAGCCATCGGGGTCAAGCTGAGACAACTGGTCGGCGGTGACTATAAGGTGCGTCACCTTGTGCCTCATAGAAAGCTCTGTTTCACGGCTTCTTCAGCGCGGAGAATTCGGCCATGATCTTGTAACACGTTGATGTGGGACGAAACCGGCAGATTCCAGAAGACAACATTTATAACTTCTGTCCTCGCAGTGGAAGCAACATTAAGTTGTCTTTCAGCCGGCGATCACAGTCGCTTAAGTACAGGTTGAAGTAGCTTAGGGAGTGTACCCGCAAAATGTCAAATCTGATATCGGCCATCAGGAACAACAGCTTGAAAAAGCGCCTCACCCAAATAACGCCGTCACTGACTGGAGTTAGTGTGATGAAATCGCGGTGTTGTTGAATGCGTGTAAAGCAGGTGAGGGTTTGCCGTGCTAGCGTATCCGTCCTTTTGCAGCCCAGATAGAAAGTTCGCTCCGGTGCCGACTAAGAGACGCGTGCCATTAATGCGGACGACCACGAAGAACAGGCGACAGAGATACTGGCCGGTGCCGCCCTTAGTGACTGACCGGTGCGTTTCCCGTCTACGAGCAAGAAATACTGCAGCGGGTGGCTGGTTCCTCAAAACGTTGCTTATACCAGTTGATGCGCAGATCAACTTCGCCGGATTGGTTGCATGACTATGTTTTTGCTCCACGTCATGTGCGGCTGCGTCTCGAACAGTTCACTACCAGCGGAAGTTGTGAGCAACTCAACTGTCGCGGTTATCGGACCAGTTATTGTCTCCAGTTGAGATAATCCGTCTGACTTCTCGGAAACCCGTGAAGAGGCCATGCGCACCGTGGCTGACGAACGGCAGTCAGCCATACGGTCAGCAATTTGAGTGAGCTGGTTGTGTGCCACATCGTCCTAGCCAGTTAGAACCATCCGCGTGGACTATGGAAGTCGCAGGAGGAACAGCTCCTGAGGATTGGGAACCTCGCGCACTTGAGAAGCCTGGTCGCACATTGGTTGCCGCATGTGTTGCAGCAGCTGTGCGGGACATTGGTCTCTAAGTTCTTCCTTGGAAAAAAGCCACTGGAGCCTGCCTTGATCAGAAGTCTCAAATGCTCCAGAACGGTTTTCTTCAGTTTGTCGAGTGTGTTCTCAGGGGATGCAGATGTTCCTGACAGCAAAGAACATATTCTTCACAGCGAAGACTCACAAGCACGGATTCCTTTCCGTGTCATCATTTCAGAACGCAGAACTTGACACCTGCCCTTCACGTATTTTCTGCAAAAATTCTTGGCCTTACTGAAGGTCGACGACCTCTACCTCGTGCGAAAGACCTCCGATGTTTCGGATTACCTTCGTGACCGATCTCTCATCAGTGAGTGGTTTCTCAGTCGATGCCAAGTATTTGTACTATTCCCCTACCACATGTTGACATGATAACGTAGTCAATGAAGGCATCGAAGACTATAGCGCCGTTCGTTTCCAGAATGCGTGTGGCGCTAACGTGGACACATTCCTGGATCTTGTGATATGTTAACTGCGGTTGTCCCTGATCGCCTTTGAAAGTGACATTTACAGCCAGAAAAAAGGAGTGTGCTTTGGTTCCTGCTTAGTGACCTCGTTTTGGCATACGATGAGAGGAACCTAGAAAGACAGCTCAACACTTTAAGGACCACACGGATCTTCCAGTTTGTTGACTATTACCTGCTCTTGTTCGACTGTCATCCAGGGGACCATAGCACTGATTATGTGAACCTCATCTCAGACTGCCTTCCAGCAACCATATCTGGATTTACCTTGAGAAGGGAACTTCCCGCAGACAACCAGTTGAGGTTCCTGGATCTAGTTTTGACTTTTTGACCCACACCATCTATGCTGGATGTACGCACCATCTCTAAAAAATGTCCTCGGCTTTTCGAGTCTCCGCGCTCAAAGGTAGTTGAACGCAGTATGGCCATCGCATAAATAAAAGATGCACTCAGAAGATCATGAAAACATCGAGTGCGCGCCAGCTTTGCACCCCAAATCAAGACGCTGGAATCGGCAGGTTTTCCTTGGCCTTCCTCATGGATCTGGCAGGGGGGCTCCTGGAAGAATACCGGAAACCAAAATTGAAGCGCGACTGTTCACAGGTTGACCAAAAGAAGACTCACACTTGCATATGTGCATTCCGTATCGCAACGATTAAACAAGGCTGGAAACCACGTTGGCATCCGTGTTGCGTTTTAAGCACCAAACGAACTTGACGGCCTTTGCCGAAAAATGAACCAAAAGGAAAGGAAAATATATCATGCGTCCAAAAACGTGAACCCCGCTTTACTGACTGTAAGAATGGAGTTGTTTATGAAATTCTGCTTACCTATGGCCGCACGTACGTCGGTCAGACCGGCAGTTGCCTCAGTGACCGGCTGCGTGATTACGCAAATTCAATAAGGACTGGAACAGGTAGCAATTTGCCATTGCACTGTAAAAATTGCAAAGGCTGTAAACCAAAGCTACATGAAACGTGCGTTTTGCGAAGGTATACGAAGAAAGCGAGATAAATCTTAGAGGCGTTCATCATCAACAAAAGCGGGGAGACCTGCGTCAGCACACCGTCGATCGCCGTCCTCAAGAAGGAACTCTCATGTCTGAAATCTTGAGTCCGCTTTCCTAGATAAGTGTCTGGCCTTGCTCAGGTTCCTTTTTGTTTTACGTCCTGGTCGACCAATTGATGTTTTATCTTTCCTGCCTTTTTCTGTATCTATTGCACGTGCAAATAAAACGTTTTCAGTTGGTAGTGTCAGCGCTTGTATTTGTCTTTCTTACATGCGTTTGTTTGCTCTGTATATTCCCTTTTCTTTGTAGCGAAGGCTCCGCCCTTGCTGCAGGATGTAATGACACGTGCTGACAGCGTACAGATTCCGTGGAGAGTGATTTTATTCTTCGCAAAAAAAAAAACGAATGCGAACAGGGAGCGGGAAACAACGAAAGAGAGAGCAAGAGAGCAGAACGGCCAGATATTTTGAAGTTGCAGCGCCGCGCAGGTGCAAGATACCTCACCTGAACGACGAGCGGCGCCGAAGCGCCAGGCATCTCGTGTGTCCGAGTCATGCCTCCTCCCTTCGGTCTCTACAAAATACTGAGGTCTGCGCTTGAAACAAGTAGGTTGCACTGTATGGAGAGTACAAGGCGCATGTAGGCACTAGCACGTTGCACTCGCGGTAATACAGGAGGCACTACGTCCGCCGCTAAGGGCTATGGACTATTGATTGCCTAATGAATGACAAGAGACAAGTCGTCGCAAGTGCAGCGCGCGTGGAGGATCGCAAAATGATCGCCAGAGAGAGCATGCTGAGTTGTTAACTTCGAATCCCAAGAGCAACCTCACGCTGCATTACCGTGATTGCCAAGAAGGCGCGTGTAAGCCAGACCTTAATTACTGCAAAATCTTGAAGCACAGAACATAGCTCACGTGGGAGATTATAGAATCAATCGCAATTAGCAAAAGAAGCGCCGATTGTTTTAGTGCTTCATTTGTTAGTTTTCTGTCCAAAGAGGTAGCATTCCTAGATAGCCGATAAATTCTTACTGCTCTGGCGGCGACTCCTTATTTTTTGTATGTTTGTGTCTACGTCCTTCCTATTAATTGCCTCGTTGCAATAAATTATTTGTTGTTAGTAGCGCTCGTGGTGTGTCCACCTCTGATCTGGTATTTTGTGTTAAGCTGTTTTCATATACTTATATTACAGCCTGTCTAATAAACGCTTCAACTGAGTCCACGAGTCCACAGGAAAATGTACATCTGGCAAATTATTTTATACCTTTGAGACATATGCAGCGTCGTGCTGCTCCATACATAGTCGAGAAACGCGGTACAATAAAGCACATTTTTTTATGCTGCTCGCGCGGGGAGGTGTGCGGGTGCTTGAAGGCATAGGTCCAGAAATTGCGTTGCACGACCGTAGAAGTAAATAAAGATTTAAAGAAAGCAAAATAATAATAATAATTGGTTTTGGAGGGAAAGGAAATGGCGCAGTATCTGTCTCATATATCGTTGGACACCGGAACCGCGCCGTAAGGGAAGGGACAAAGGAGGGAGTGAAAGAAGAAAGGAAGAGAGCTGCCGTAGTGGAGGGCTCCGGAATAATTTCGACCACCTGGGGATCTTTAACGTGCACTGACATCGCACAGCACACGGGCGCCTTAGCGTTTTTCCTCCATAAAAACGCAGCCTCCGCGGTCGGGTTCGAACCCGGGAACTCCGGATCAGTAGTCGAGCGCCCTAACCACTGAGCCACCGCGGCGGGGCAGAAAGCAAAATCAAGTTCATGAAAAATGTCTCTGTTTGATGATGCAACGCGATTATAAGCCATACTTTCAATTTATTTTTACAAATTGATTTTGACGAATTGGTTAACAAAACGGTTCTGCCAACATCAGGAGCACAATGCGAAAATCGTTATGTACTATTTTCTACATGGAATCTAAACCACGTGAAACCGAAAACACTGTAGGCAAAGAAATTAACAATCATTATTTTATTGTGAAATGAAGCCAAGCTTTTAACATTAAAGCGTAAACATGCTACTAATCGATGTTTTGAACACACCTGTGCGCCCCACGGCTTTGCCGGGAGAAGCCCCTGTCGAAATGAATACCGTGATACTTATGTGTGTTCGTATATTCGAAAGGAGTACACACAAAGGATATGCAGTCTCGGCGATTAAGATACACTGGAATGGAAATGTCTCCATTCTTCAGGATTTTTTCGAAGCATATATTATTTGAATTGTTTTGATAGATAGTAAGGCTGTTTTCGGAAAACCAAAGCATAGCTTTTTGCACTGATTGCTGTAATAAAATGAACACGCTTCATAAGAAGGACAATATCATCCGCGTACTGGAACACTTAACCTTTTGGGATTGCTGAGACAAAATAATTGATAATATATAGACGACTAGAGGGGAAAAACAACCATGAGAGACACCACCACTAAGAAATAGTTTGCTGCTTCTATATTCGGTGCTTATAACAATCATTTGTGGCCTGCTGGCGAGATAGTTTTGAAATACTGCGTGGAAGGGCCTCATATTACCAATGTGGTATAACTTACGAAGTAATATGTCGCCGCAAACTGCATCAAAGGCTTTAGATACGTCGAAGAACAATGCGCATCTAAAATGATTGTGTTCAAAAGCAGAGTACAAATCATCTGCAAATTCTTCCAGAAGCGCAGCTGTTCCCCGGCCTTGCAGGAAAAAACTTGTTGGTCAGACAGAACTGAGAACTTTTGAATGAAAGGGCTCGTAACGTACAGTACAATTTTTTTGTATAATCTGAGATAATATGCAAAATACATGCAGACGCAGTGTGTAGGGAACCATTTAACATAAGAAGCCCAATATATGAAAGCGCCTGAAAGATTCTTCTCAGCATGACAAAATCATGCCATTCACTCCAGGCGGATTGTTCGCTCGAAACATGAGAATGATCCTGGCGAAGTAGTGTTTTGAAAGCCGCGGAAAAAAGGCGGAAGCTGACAGAGTCCCTGAGAGTCAGGAATTGCCGAGGCCTAGCGGACGCCTCGTTCGAAGGCTGACACAAGAAATATTAAACATACTCGCTGTTTCAGCATGGTATCTGGTGAAATATCCTACAAAACATTTTTCGGAGTCACATTTCCTTCCGAGATGGTTCCTGAGTGACCAGGCTTTCCCAGCACTTTTGGATGATTTATTATATTTATGAAAGAAAAAGCGGCGTTTTGCAGTGCCAAGAAAAGCGACAACTTTGTTTCCAGCAATTTTACAATCTAAATGGCGGCCTTTATTATTAGGCAAAAGTTTGCATTTTCTCCAAACACAAGCTGTCTGAGATTTAGCTTGCCTAATATTGCAATTGATCCAATTATAGTTTTTTCCGCACTCCTTAATTCTAGAAAATGTGAAGAAACGATCGATAGGCGCCATATGCTGACGAAAGCTATCGTGCACTTTTTACGGAGGACTATCCTCAATCAAAAACTGCCAAGCAAAATGCATGGCAAATTTTTTGAAAACTTCGTTGGTCACCAAAATGACCTGTACTTTTGATTTGGTTAGAAACTTTTCACGCGCATGTTGCGTTGAAGGAAACAAAACTCTTAGAGATACACGGCAAGCAACAAAGTACTGGTCCGATAATCTTTTAGTAATAGCACACGAAGTAAGGGAATGATTAGGCACCCGAACCGCTATATCATTTAAGCATGACGTCACTACACAGCCATTCAAGACGGAATGGTTGCAGCAGTTGCTTAGCGACCTTACTAGGAAAGCCAGCAAAAAAGCTGCGAGTCTGCGGCGCAACGGACAGAAGATACTTAAACGGCCTCGGATGTTGGACGGGTCGCAGTCGGACGGGGTGCGGAGCGAGTTGCTAACGAATATTTTGAAGCGAAATCTTCACTACGCTACCTTGTAACGATGCTTCGCGGTGCTTACGGTTTCGACCTTCAAGTGAGCCAGAGGTCAAACCCCTTACGGCGCGGTTAGGGCATCCGCCAGTATATGTGAAACAGTTACTACTTCATTTCCTTTCCTCAAAACCGGTACGGGTGTGCACCGATATATGGGAGAAAGTTACGTCGCCATTTCCTTTCTTCCAATCCAGTTTTAAAAACCAATCTTCAAATTTCGCCGAAAGCAAATGAAAGGCGCGTAACTTGCCCCCCCAGGCCAGTGAACACCTCAGTCGCGCTTCAATCTACGTGGAGGTAGTGACAGATGTGCGCTGCATACGTTGCCATTCAAAACGTTGTAATAGAAACGCGGTACTGAAGCTACAGACCGTAGAAGTTCTTTCTGTTCCTTGGCGTTAGCGTTGACGTTCTAAACTCCGATGATTTTGTGGAAACGAAAGCGCATAATTGTCACCCTGGGCCAGTGGATGCCTCATTCACGCTTTGAGATGCGTGGCGGTGTGGAGAGTGGTACGTAGGACGTGGGCTGCATGCATTAGCGCCGACAACCTTTCGGCAGACACGCGTCACTGCAGCAATAAGCATCAGCGTTCATTGTGTGGCCAACCCCTCACGATCAACCATTAATTAACCGCCACCTGGCACGGTGGGTGAGTGGCCAATCCAGTGTGCAGAACGCACTCAACGTCAGAGGCCAAGACACGTCTACTTATCCGATAAACCACAGTTTTCACTCTCGAACCAGGCCCAGTAGTAGCTGAACCGCAGCTAATTTTTTTATTCTGAATTGCTTCAAATTTTTTCACTTCGTCGGAGTGCGATCAACGTACTCTTGGCGTTTCGATCACGCGTGCTTGGTACACGCGCCTTTTTTTCCCCTTTCTATGTCTCCTAAAACCACCTGTTTTGAGGCGAATGCTTCATTACGATACCTCGTAATAATTTCGCGTTGCGTGCGGTTTTGGCCTTCAAGTGTGCCAGAAGTCAAATCACTTGCGGCGCGGTTCGGTTGTCCATCGAGATACGTGAGACAGTTACTGCGCCATTTCCTTTCCTGAAAGCAATTTTCATTTTTTTTTTGTGGCGTGTGTTCAAATCTAGTGCGTGATGACATGGGTTTGAATTCTAGTGATTTTAAGGTTCCTATCGCTCTATCAAATGCTCTGGGACTGCAAATAAATCCTTGATAGCGCTGAACAAATAAATCTGTGCGTGCCAGACTTGTCGAGGTGTGCGCATTAGTGGGATACAGAAAATTCTCATACAGACAATGAGGTGATGGAAAGGAACCTACTACGAATAAGTTCATGAAAGCTAACTGTTCACTAAATGAGAAACTTTCCAAAGTCAATTCCAGAACTCACAAGCTAAACATAGCTATAGCGTCTCAGAGATTGAAGGGGGATTGAGTGCTTGAACACAATGAAAAGCAAGGGCAAGAAATAACAGGCATTGAGACGTCAATATAACTTCTCACCTTTAAATATGAAGTAAAGGAGGTGTCTGTGGCTTCGCATTCAGCTGAGGTTTCTGCCTTCAAAGAGAGATAAGAGGAGAGGGCAAATTCCCTTGCAAGGTAGGCTGACACGTTGAGTTATCTTAGCAAAGCCTTGAAATTACGGAAGCCTGCTCAAGGCGCAATAACATAGAAATCCGTGGTCTCACACTAGAGCAAAACGAGGACCTCGATGTTATACTGAGGTCACTGGTAGGTACGGTACAGATTCCAATGACTACGGTTCAATAGGTAGAGGTTGCGCACAGAGTACCTGCCCAAAAGGAAAATAAACCAGCTGTGCCAGTGAAATTCAATTCACATACTGTTCGGGAAGTGTGGATAAAAAACGCTACGCACTGAAGGAAGAAGACGTGTACATTAATGAGAGCCTGCCTCCTCAAAGAAGTTGCTGTGGCAAACAAAACAGGAAGCAAAGAATACAAGTTTGTAACGGTTAAAACGGAAGAATCTTTGCGCGGAATTATTATAGCACCAGAGCTATAAGAGTTCAGAATGAATGTGACATTGACAAGCTTCAGTATCCGTGAGTGAGGACTTCGGTTCATTTGGCTACAGGAATACACATAGAAAAAGTTTGTTTAACTCTCAATTCTGCCCTAGATCTTGTCGTGATCAAGATAAGAAGCATCAAGAAGCACTGGGATTTACTAAATATATACTTGTCTGATTTGTTTGGGTACCTTCATAATGTATTTCCGACTGAAAATATTGTTAAACAGAATGAGTCTCGTACATTCATTATATCGATATTTCTCTTATTTTCGGGACTCTGGTAGGAGAGGTGGTGTATTAGGATTTGTAAAAAAATGTTGCAACATTGAAAGAGTAGCGTGTGGTTTTACTGCGGCAGAAGTAGTAGCTCTATCACTCAGTTACAAAGACGAGACATTTGTTGTGCTAGCAATTTATCACCCTCCCAGCTAAATACTCGATACAATTTTTTTCTGACATTGCATTAGCACACCCGAATCAAATTAATGTAATAATAGCTGGAGACCTTATTATTGACGTTTCTGAAGTAAGGAAACCCGGCGTTGAGTTCTTTCTAGATTTACCTATTGCATACTTAAGAGAGTATATGATTTATAGTTTCACCAGGAAAGAGGTCATGGGCACGAGACTTACCCAGTCGTGCATCGACCATATAGCAGTCAGAATACTGAATAACAGCGCTAACGCAGCAGTAATACAAAGAAAGGTGGCGGATCATTATTTCATAATGCTGTGTTCTCAAGAAAGAAAGGAAAACGTCGGGTCAGGCTAATAGAACAATAAAAATTATTGATAAGGAGTGTTTGTAGAGCCCCGTCCAAACTTTCAATTGAAGGTCTCTGCTAACTCACACATATTGATGTTTATGACTTATTAGTAGCAAAGTTTGATGAGCTGTATGCCAGTTCCACTAAGGAGGTTAAAATCAAGTTAAAAAATCAAGAGAAGAAATGGACAACGAATGATATACTTAAACGAACAAAACTAGTTTGGATGAGATGTTGCATTGCACTTTTAGGAAAGAGGTTCCTTCTACCATTGTGGAATCTGTACCCTCTTAATGAAGCCTTTATATTATCTATTAGGGAACTTAAAAAACAAACTCACTTTCCTACCACCCAATAATAAGGAAAAAAAGCAATTCCGCTGCTTTTCTATCTTTGATGACGGATATTTGTAGAAGCTTATCAGGACGCTGCCAGACAGAAAACTAACAGGATGCGATGGGATTACACGGCGTGATTGGCGAAACATTTGCTGCGAACTTAAAGTATATTTACATATACCTAATGGTTGTTTTGTGATAGAAAAAACACCGCCAGGTCTGAAGGTGTCAGTACTAAGACCAATCTACAAGCCGGGAAAAAAGACAGATAAAACAAACTACAGACCATTTGCCATAGTGCCAGTCATTGGCATTCGGATAGAAAAATTGTCCACAAATATGACATGTTTTTGTGAGTACTCATGTCGGAGTAGTACACCACGGTTTACGTCGTAATATTTGTAAGGTTGAGCTCATTGAAGATTCCGGTGATTTTATCAATGGTAATTTGAATGAGAATCAACGTGTTTTTGGTTGTTTTTCCATTCATTAAAAGTGTTCGATACGTTTGAGCATTCTGTTTTGTTTCATAGGTTGTAAGGTACTGGACTCCGTGGTCCATAACCAAATGATTTTGCAAGCTACCTTTCGCACCGTAAACAAGTAGAGAAAAGTAAGCATAATTTAGTAATTGTTCTGACATTCAGCATGGCCTTCCACAAGGTTTTGTTTGTGACTCTTTTTGTTGAATAGATATATAAATGATACGGTGAACCTAAAATTTGATGCACAACTATATCAGTGTGCTGATGACACAGCTTTAGTAATAAACCACGAATCAAGCCCACTGACTCTGAAACTACATCAGCACGATGTCAAAAAATAGACGCGTTTTCTGGAAATCGAATGTACATAAACAAAAGGAAAAGTGCGTTTATACGTTTCAGAAATGTGCACAGGAATGTAGATCTTCACGAGTTGGTTCTTCTGCATGCTGGCGCCGCCACGGTGGCTGAATGGTTAACGCGCTCGGCTGCTGACCTAAAAGACGCGGGTTCGTCCACGGCTGCGACCGTCGAATTTTGATGGTGGCTTAATTCTAGCGGCCCATGTACTATGCGATGTCATTGAATGTTAAAAATCCCCAGTTGGGCAAAATTTCCGGAGCCCTCCAATAAAGTGTCCCTCATAGCCTGAACCACTTTCGAAACTTAAACTGCTATAAAAAAAAGCGTATGCTGCGCGGTAGCTACTGTGCCAATGGTGAATTTTCGTCGTTGCCCAATTCGAACAGTGTTAAATATCTCGGCCTGTATCTTGATTTCCTCTTGGCTTGCTTTTTCGAAATTGAGTATTTATTAAAGCAACGGCGTGCTGTTTCTGTGCAGCTTAGTCATAAAAAATGCACTACACCTGTAAACGTCGTCAGGCTGTATATAGATCTTAAGGAGAGTCTGTCCTGAGATATGGTGTTTCAGTGTATGCTTCTTTGCCGCTTGTGATGTCAAGAAACTTGATGATATATAGCTGTGCTAAATCTCCACCAATTTATTTTAAGGCACTGCCAACGAGAACGATTAAAGCAGGCGTTATTCTTCTGCATGATATGTAGGTGCAAGTCGTAGCTCTTAGAAATTAGTTTCCAGAAAAGTATAAACAGCCATATAAAAAACATAGTCGCATAGGCACATAACGCCTTATAAACTTCCAAGGGTTTACACTAGGGCAAACTGAGACGACAGTTCTATATATCTTACTATTTTAACAAAGTACCTGCGAAGGTGTTGGGATCTGATTCTATGAGGCTGTGAAATTTGAACTGAAAGCGCAGACTGAAAGTTACAGTGAAAGAAAACACTGTGTTGCTTTTTAATTTGTATCGTGATGTTGCAATTTGTGATCCGTTTATTGACAATAAAATTCCTTTGCATTTGTGGAGGTCGCCTTCCGTGAGGCGACGGCGGCCACAGTTATTGAGGGCTGCCGAAGAGGAGTCAGCAGCGCAGCGGCGGCGGCAGCGTTCGGCCCTGGCCAAGGTCCCGAGCGTTCTCCACTGCGTGCGCTGAGGAAACTTCGGCCTCTTCAGCACTTCGCCAGCGCCGGCTACGTGGGGCGCTACAGCCCCCCCGCCACCCCCCACCCCTCCCAGATGAGCAGTCGGTATGTGTCGAGAGTCGTGCAAGCCGTCCGGGGTCCGGGCGACTCTGGCTGTGACTCAGCTGCCGAGGTTTCAGGGGGCATCGAGGTACGTAGAGGGGCCGGCGAAGAAGATGGGTCAGCCTGCAAAGTGGACCACGTGTTGGTGGCTAAGGTGCAGCAGTTGATGGCCGGCGCATGAGGGGTGTGGCGCCAGAGGGAGCGAGGTGTGTTAAGGGTCGCGAGATTAGCGTTGGTGATGCCGGGCCGAGCTGCCCGGTAACCAGAGAACGGCTACGGCCGGCGCAGCGAGATTTCAGGCAGAAGATTGGCTGTGGTAGACAGCATGGGGCTGCTAGGACATGCTCAGAGCCAGCCTTAGAAAGATTAGCTTGAAAGAGACGAGCGGGCGCACGAGTGACGCCTTTGTCACTGACGCCGAGCCGTGCACGAAGGAGAAAGTTGGTGAGCTAGCGGCAATCGAACGCGGCCCCGGTGCCATGACAGCATCCGGGAGCAGAGCGGCGGCTAATGAAGCTGCAGTTTGGGTGTAAATGGTATCGGCTGGGGGCAAGAGGTCGTGTCCGGTGAGCTCCCGTTGAAATTCTGCTTGGCGACGGCCGAGCCACGGGTGTCAGGCTGCTTTAAAGATGCAAACATCGGAGGGGTACAAGAAGGGCCCACATCAGTAGCCAGGCTTCACTTGAGGATAGGCGCTGGCACTAGTTCAGGGTCCTTGTCACGCAAAGAACAGTGAGCGACAATCGGCATGCGTGGTACTGCTGACAACGGATTGGCCTTCTTAACCTGCGTGGTGGGACTATTAGTGCGTCGCAGATATTTGTAGGGGCTAGGGGTGTCGCAGGCAGGCTGTGGCTTTGCCGAGAGCGTGTTAGGAACAGTTGGCTGCTGCTTCGACAGCTATGCGGAGTCCTAGTCAGCTGTTGGCTGGGGTGGTGAGGCAGATGGAAATGCCGAAAAACGCGACGCACATGCTGCTGCCGAGCATTCCTTGTCGCCAGGAGGCAATGGCAACAACGTCAGTGAAGGGCGGTGTGCTTTTCTGCTGTTGAGCCCACTTCATGTGTCGTGAAGATAGATTGCTGGGCCGGAGACGCTGGACTGGAGTGGCAGGAAGGCGGCCGGTGGCGCCGTAAGGGTCGAGACCGCTGGTAGGGCCGAGGCCACCGGGAGAGCCGAGGACACAGGCAGGGCAGGGGGTTCTGGTAGAGGCGAGGCCGCCGAGAGGGCTGGGGCAGCCGGGTGGGCTGAGGCCACCGGAAGAGCCGAGGTTGCTGGGAGGGCCGGGGGCACCGAGAAAGCCGGCGGTACCGGAAGAGTCGCGGGTGCCGGGAGAGCAGGGGCGGCGGGAGAGGATGGGCAGCCAGAAGTGACGGGGGTTCCGAGACAGCCTGATAAGCCTGGAGTGTTGGAGACGCTGTCGGACGGGTGCTTACAGCTGTACTCGAGCCCGGTGCGCCACTATGTGGCGGATATCTGGGAGCGAGGTGGTACAGTGGAGTGCCGTAAAAAACGAAAAAAAGCTGCCTTCAGTCCATCGAACAGACGGTCGTCCGGCTTCAGAAGGTCGAGCTGGTCAAAGACATTGGCGGGCAGCGGCCGCTTGGCGAAGAGAAACAGCCAAAGCTGGGACGACACGCCGCTGACGTTGAGCTGGGCCTCCACTTGCGCTAAAGATGCAATGGGGCTGTGCTGACGGAGTTGCCACAACTGTACTCGGGACGGGTCCCGGGGCGGGATCAGGCGCCACTGATATTGCGGGAGGTATATGGCGAGGCAGAAATTCGAAGGTACCGCTTCGGTCCTCCGGTTCTGGGTACGTTCGGGCTGTCGTCCGAGTCACCACGATGTGGAGGTCGCCAGGAAGGCGCTGGTTGCTTTTCATTCCGGCCTGGCTATAATTCTCATAAAGTGGATTTTCGACAACAAAATCCCGTAACTTTTTTGCGCGCATGTAATTTCGGCTCTACCGGCACATCCTACAACTGCTTGAATAAATTCTCAGTATACGTAATGCCCTTTACGTAATATGCACAAAGTACTAAGATCTTCTCTGAGATGTGTCGCGTTGCAAGTTGACAAATGCACGGGCTCTCTGCAGCATACCAGCTGCTCCCTGTTGCCCCACGAAATGCACAGGCAACGATGACTGCGGGTGGAACCTGGCAAATATAAAATTAACAAAATAAAGTGGTACCTGACAGAGTGAATCATTAAAAAATCTCACTTAATGAATTAACTACAATTTTATATAAACTATTTACCTACCGCAGCCTCACATTACCACTGTGGCGTTAAATCTTCGTTATACACGGCCCAAAAATGCGAGTGTTGGCAGAGTGAACAAGTTTAGAATTGAGCATGAAACTTCAGTTGTTATAAACTATTTACTCTCCGTTGAGACTGGGTCATCTAATGTGAGCCATGGCCGCAGGTATGTGTTGAGGCCAGGGTAGGACATCCACTTTCGCCGCTGCTTCGTTTCATGGCTCATCACAGAGCTGCATATTGCAGAAATTCTTCTTTGTCCCGAGCGCATTAGCTTATGTGTAATGAGCTTCACTTGGCAGGACTGTTTCGATAACTTTAGTCGTCACCTGTGAAGAGAGCGCTTAGCTGTGTTAAGAAGAAATACCTTTGAAAAAGCTGGCGAAATGCAGACGTATAGAAACTTACTATCAACAGCCATGGTGGTTGCTCCCCAGTAATCCTCCCTCGCCGTAGGCTCAGGACCCTATTGGTTGCACTTTTCAGCAGGTGGCGGAGACCGGTCTGAACAAAAGAGTACAATATTAGCTTGCGCCTTATCGGTTTTTGTTTATAACTGACTTTGATCGCATTATTTATTCCTCTACAGTTATGCACAACGTGGTGTGGTTTGTTGGCACTACGCATCACAAATCAACGATGTACTTACATACGTGATGCGCACAAAACAAGGAGGAGTTGTTTTGTGCGCACCTCGTATGTGTATACGTTGTTGATTTGTTCAAACTGCAACTAATTTGCTCACTACAAAAAAAACGCCAGATTCTACGTTTGTTTCTAAGGCGTAGAGTTGAATCGTTTAAGGAAGCAATGCCTCATAGGAATGCAACAATACGCCGAGCAGCAAACTTAATGCTCAGCAGAAATACGATATACACTACCATCGATTCCAAGCTCACGCTATCAAACCAACTGCAAGGAGCCGTTCCAATTTTTCTTGACCTCTGCTATGTTGCAGAGGCGAGGTGTTCGCGTTGTGCTCTTGTAGACCGCTTTTACTATAGCTTATCATGCGGCTTGCCGATGACGGTACAAGCGAAGTTTATAAACATATCGGTTCATAATTATAAATTTCGTAGTATAGGAGAGTTCATGACACCCAAGAAAAACAAAAAGGGTCGCAAGTTGTTTAAATGATTGTAATAAAAGTCGCTATGTTGAAAGGTATAGTAACTGTATTTACATCGAAAGAACATGCGCACAGCACAGGGTCGGAAAAGTATTCGTCAATCAGAAAAAATCCTCAACATAGAGGTCGTTGTGAATGCGGTTCGTTGTATCAATAAAGCTTTCGTCGCGAACTTCACTAATGGCATTCCAGAGATAAGCTATTAGTCGGAGCAGTCTTTACAAAACCAAGCACGGCCTTTTTGTTGTCACGGCATTTTTGTGGATCTGCAGTTAATTGTGCAAGTCCGAATTCACGGCTTTAAAACGTCTGCTGTTCTTCAGCTGCTAAAAGAATAGCCTTTCTGCCCGTTCGTATGCTGTCATTACGAGACCACAGCATGACCGCCACTGTGCTGCATCTTAGCCGCCGCGACAGCTAACACCACCGCCCGCGCAGCACTGGCTCTACGTACCAGACCGCAAACCTATATGTGCTGCCTCCCAGCAATGCAAATATTAATTACACACAACTGCGACTTCACCCAGCAGACTGAATTTCGTAAGGGTAACCGAGTTGTATCATAAAATATAAAATTATGTTGTAGTGCCGCCCACAGTCACATGCGAGTTCAATACACTACTGTTAGATCGATGCGTCGCTCACTCTCATAAAACAAGCGAACTCTAGCCGCGGTGTGCAGCACAAACAGGCACTTTTTTAGTGTGGCCTTAACGCGCCGATTCTATGTAATATGACAAGTTTCAACGCATAACAGTGTTCGCTTCGACTGTGAATTGCGGTATGCCATATTTGTCTCATTTTAGATGCTCTCTGCGGAGAACGGTGGGAGCAGGCGCTTTCTGCCCCCACGCGCGAGTAGCCAGGAGGCTCAATGGGCGCCGCTGGTACTACTCCCAAAAATTGCCACAGACGCGAACCGCAACGCGGCCGCGAAACTTTGGTGCCAAAGAGCAAATGCTAAAGAGCGCAAGATGCCGAAAGGGGCGAAACTGGATGGCGAACGAGACGACTCAAAGCAACGGCAGCGAGAGCAACTCTCCTTTCTTCTTGTCATCTCTCCCGGCCGACCACACGACCCGAGTCAAGTGGCAGCTAAGAACGTGACCTGACCCTAAGGTGAAGTTGGGAGGAAAACAAGATCTCTTACACTTTACTCTGAAAATGTGGTTGCTCGGAAAATATTCTGAAACATATACTTACTGAAGACATTAAAAATACTTTGCTTACCTAAATATTCAAAAATGGCCGATGAGCGCCCACAGTCCGCGGAGAGCGGCGCCATTTTTTCACGTGAACTCTGTGCAGTCGTACTCGGCGTTTTTGAACCTACTGCGCGGCACACCAAGCCGGTCAACCGCTATCAACGTAGTCATAACATTGTTGCTTTTCAGCCACTCTTCACCCTCAGAAACGAGCACGCCACAGCACACGTTTGAAACGCAGGCGGGCACGACGCACAAAAGAGAATGTTATGGCCGGTGGCTCCAATGGCTCTGGCGGCCACACCACGTTCTCCCGCCTGCCAGGTGGCGTTCGTGGCGCTCGGAAAGAAGACGACGCTCGTGGTGCTCTCGTTTTGAAAGACGTTGAAGTTCGCCGTCTCGCCAACTGAAGGACGTGCTGCCGAGCCCTGCCTTCTAACAGGTCCTCTCTTGTCACCAACACCGTGACAAATCTGGTGGAGGTCGGATCGATCTCATGTCCCGTACCCCAACCGTTAGTCGGAGCTCCAGTCCAATTCCCGTCACGACGCCTGTTCACCGTACTCGCCGCCGGATTCGAGGCTTACCCCCCGAGCCTGTTCCATCCGGTATGTCCACGGAGCAACCTGCCTTGAGCATCCCAATGCCTGGGGCGTCGACACCCTACTTCACGCTCCAGAACCCCCGCATCCCGAAGTCCTTCCACGGCGACATCTTTGAAGACGTGGAAGACTGGTTGCAGCACTACGAGCGCGTTGCCGCATTCAACCAGTGGGATGACGCCGCCCAGCTCCGGAACGTCTACTTTAGCCTGGAGGACGGCGCTCGGATTTGGTTCGAGAACCGCGAAGATCAGCTGGTCTCTTGGAGTGAGTTCCGGCGTCGGCTCCTAGACACATACGGCAGCTCGGATCGTCGCGAACGGGCAGAACGCGCTCTGCAATCTCGCGTTCAGCTGCCCAATGAAAATGTTGCAGCGTATGTCGAGGACATGACGCGCCTTTTCAGACGCGCGGACCCTGCAATGCCCGAGGACAAAAAACTGCGCCATCTCATGCGTGGCGTCAAGGAGCAACTTTTTGCCGGCCTTGTCCGCAGCCCTCCGAAGACTGTCGCCGAGTTCCTCACTGAGTCTTCCACGATCGAGAGGGTGCTTCAGCAAAGAGCATCCGCGTACGATCGACCCGTATCCGCCGCCTCCGTTTCCAGCGAGTTACCGTTCCACGGCACCGATGCCTCCCGGATACGCGATCTCATACGGTCGATTGTGCACGAAGAAATCCGGCAGCTGTACGGGGCCCCTACCACAGCTCAAAGCTCCATGGCGACCTTTGTCCGCGAGGAGGTGCAGCAAGTGCTCCGGCCGTCCTTACCTGCCGGTGAGGCTCGTCCATCCCCTCCTCCTTTCGCGCCTGACCGTCGTCTCACCTACGCCGAAGCCCTGCAGTCCCCTGCAGTCCCTGCTCCAGCACCGGCGTCCTTCGTTCCGGCTCCTGCTGAAGTGCCGGGGCCGCCTGCACCCGTGCTGCAGTACGTGGAAGCTCCCCGACCGTCCGCGCGCAAAGCCGACGTGTGGCGCACATCCGACAGACGCCCCCTATGCTTTCACTGCGGGGAACCAGGTCACCTGTATCGGCACTGCCCCTACCGCCGTCTGGGCCTCGAAGGGTTTCCCCCCGATTCTCCTCGACCCCGCTATGGCGAACGACCCAGGGCCGTCGCGGATTTTCTTGAAGACCAACGTTGGCAACAGTCTCGTCGCCAGCGGGCTCGATCCCCATCGCCCGGGAGTCGTCCTTCACCTTCTACCGCGAGTTTTTCCCGGGCGGCGCAAGGCCGGTCGCCCAGCCCACGGCGGGAAAACTGCAACCAGCGACCTTAGGGGGTGGGCTCGCTGGACGTCGTTCTGAGGGGGACCCCCCATCGCCGCGGGCACGACATGCCGACGCCTCGCGGGTTCCGAAGTCCGCGGTCACCATTCACTCCGACACAGCGACACTCCCTCGACATAACGACGCTTCGACGGTTCCGAGGTCCGCAGTACCCGTTCGCTTCGACACATCGACACTGACACATGACGGCGCCTCACCGATTCAGACGCCCGAATTCTCCGATACTTCCGACGCACTGACCCCATTAGAAAGCACACGCCACGCCGACGAACTACCGGTGGCACAGCCTGCAGACAACGACGCCTGTGCCCGATCATCCTCTCCGGAGCCTGCATCTCGTGAGCGGCTTTCCTTAGACATACCTGTGATGCTGGATGGTCGCCACGTTCGAGCGTTATTAGATACTGGTGCTGATTATTCGATTTTAAGCAGCCAGCTCGCCGCCGTCCTCAAAAAGGTTCTCACGCCATGGGCTGGCACACACGTTCGCACTGCGGGCGGTCATTTGATTGCACCTCTCGGCATGTGCACCGCCCGAGTTCAAATCCGGGAGTCCACATTTGTCGTCTGCTGTCTTGTTCTGAATAACTGTTCGCGCGACCTCATCTTAGGTGTCGACTTTCTGCGTGAATATGGGGCGATTATTGACCTACGCGATAACAAGGTCACGTTTTCAACTGAGAGTGCTGTCGCCCTCCCCAACGCGCCGCGACCAAGCCAGACACTTCGAGTTTCTACGGACACAGTCACCCTGCCGCCTCGAACCAGCGCCTTCATTACGGTTGAGTGCGAATCATTTCAAGACGGTGACGCCATCGCCGAAACCAACCTGTCATTACTGTTGACGCAAGGCGTGTGCGTGGCCCGCAGTCTGATCCATCTTCACAGTGGCCAGTCACAGGTACTTGCTACCAATTTTTCGCACGAGCATCGGCATCTTTTTCGCGGCACTTCCGTAGCCTTTATCGAACGCATCTCCGATGTTTCCGAGTGCTTCTCCTCAGAACCAGTGCAGCCTCCTTTTCCCCTCGAGAGCCTCGATGTCAACTCCGCGCTGTCAACCAGCCAACGGGAGCAGCTGTGTGCACTATTGCTTGAATTCAGACAGTGTTTCGCCTCCTCGTCGAAAGTGCGTCAAACTACCATAGCCAAGCACCACATCGTGACGTACGATGACGTACACCCGATCCGTCAACACCCCTATCGGGTATCGTCTACAGAGCGCGAAGTCATTAAGTCCCAAGTTAAGGAGATGCTCGAAGATGACGTTATTCAGCCTTCCAACAGCCCATGGTCCTCGCCGGTCGTCCTCGTTAAAAAGAAAGACGGCACCCTCCGTTTCTGCGTCGATTACCGGAAGCTGAATGCAGTCACGAAGAAGGACGTTTACCCATTGCCACGTATTGACGACTCTCTCGACCGCCTTCGGCGCGCTCGTTATTTTTCGTCCATCGACCTAAAAAGTGGCTACTGGCAAATTGAGGTCGATGAGCGGGATCGTGAGTAGACGGCCTTTGTCACTCCCGACGGCCTTTATGAATTTAAAGTTCTACCTTTCGGTCTTTGTTCTGCGCCTGCCACATTTCAGCGGATGATGGACACTGTCCTTTCTGGTCTTAAATGGCAGTGTTGCCTAGTCTATCTCGACGACGTGGTGGTTTTCGCCGACTCATTTAGTCAACACCTTGATCGCCTGCGGACGGTCCTCGAAGCCCTTCGTTCAGCTAACCTGACATTGAAGCCCCAAAAATGCCACTTCGGTTACCAGGAGCTGAAATTTCTCGGCCATGTCGTCAGCGCCGCCGGCGTGAAGCCCGACCCCGACAAGCTGGCCGCGGTTGCGGAATTTCCACTGCCACGTGACAAGAAAGCTGTTCGGCGCTTCCTAGGGCTCTGCAGTTACTATCGGCGTTTTATCGAAAATTTCGCTGACCTCGCAGAACCGCTGACTCGCCTCACCCGTGACACCACACCTTTTGTTTGGTCCCACGAGCAAGAAATGGCTTTCGCCGAGCTCCGCCTGCGACTTCAAACGCCGCCCGTTCTTGCCCATTTTGATGAGCGAGGTGACACTGAGATACAGACCGACGCCAGCAACATCGGCCTCGGCGCGGTTCTCGTGCAACGCCAGGATGGCGTTGAACGAGTCATCGCTTATGCAAGCCGCGCTCTGTCACGCGCAGAGATGAACTATTTGACGACAGAAAAAGAATGCCTCGCCATTATTTGGGCTGCTGCGAAATTTCGCCCCTATCTTTATGGACGCCCTTTCAAAGTGGTCACTGACCACCACTCCTTGTGTTGGTTGACCAACCTGCGTGACCCGTCTGGACGCCTGGCGCGATGGAGCCTTCGCCTGCAGGAGTTTGACCTCACCATTGTTTATAAGTCCGGACATAAGCATGAAGACGCCGACACCCTCTCTCGTGCGCCTGTCGAACTCGCAACTCCCGACACGGACGACGACATCAGTTTCCTTGGGGCTATCAATTCTTCTGATTTCTCAACCCAACAACGCGCCGATCCAGTGCTACGACCCCTCATCGATTATTTGGAAGGCCAGCCAGCCACCGTTCCTAAATGTTTTTCTCGACACCTGTCGTCGTTTTCCCTGCAATGAGGCGTGCTCTATAAGAAGAACCCTGGTTCCAGTTCGCGCGCGTATCTCCTCGTCGTGCCGACAACACTTCAGGAGGAAATACTTTCTGCGTGCCATGACGAACCAACCTCTGGCCATTTAGGATACTCTCGCACGCTTTCCAGAATCCGCCAGCTGTTCTACTGGCCCAAACTCGCCACTGTTGTCAAACGCTATGTGCAGAGCTGTCGGCAATGTCAGCGCCGTAAGGCCCCGACCGCCAAGCCTCCGGGACTCCTCCAACCTATTGCACCACCACGCGCCCCATTCGATCAGGTCGGCATTGACCTTCTCGGTCCATTCCCTTTGTCCTCGGGTGGCAACCGGTACATCATCATTGCCACAGACTACCTCACTCGATACGCCGAGGCCAAAGCCTTACCCCGTGGCACAGCGTCCGAGGTTGCGGATTTCTTCGTGCATCAGATCGTACTTCGGCACGGCGCCCCGACCTACGTCATTACCGACCGAGGAACCTCATTTACTTCCCAGATGATGGCCGAAATTTTTCAGCTAAGCGAGACGACCCACCGGAAAACTACTGCTTACCACCCGCAGGCAAATGGGCTGACAGAGCGGCTTAATAAGACTATGGCGGACATGCTGGCGATGTACGTCGATGTACAACACAGGAATTGGGATACGATCATACCGTACGTGACATTCGCCTACAACACAGCAGTTCAAGAGACGACCCGTTTCACACCGTTCCGCCTCCTCTACGGCAGGGAGGTTCAGACGATGCTCGACGCAATGCTCCCTTGCGCAACCGATGACCATTTTTCTGCTGACGCTGAGGAGTTTACCCACGAAGCCGAGCAGGCTCGTCAGCTAGCCCGTATTCACATCACCCAGCAACAAGACAAAGACTCGCGGCGATACAACCTCCGGCACAGACAAGTCTCCTACCATCCCGGCGACCAGGTTTGGGTATGGATACCTGTTCGACGACGCGGCTTGTCCGAAAAACTCATTTGCCGCTATTTCGGTCCCTACAAAGTCTTGCGGCGCGTCAGCGACGTTAATTAAGAGGTAGAACCGGACGCTGAACTTTCCCAGCAGAGAACCCGTCGAAAGCCCCGTCCAGAGATCGTCCATGTTGTGCGCCTGAAGCCGTATTTGGCACGGTGACCCACCCAGAATCTTCGTGCCTCTCTTGTGTGATTAATTGTGCTTGTGTGTGCTTGTGTGTGTGCTTGTGTTCGCGCGCTCTTCTGCGCGTGTTTTCTTTTTTTTAAGAGGGGAGGAATGCCAGGTGGCGTTCGTGGCGCTCGGAAAGAAGACGACGCTCGTGGTGCTCTCGTTTTGAAAGACGTTGAAGTTCGCCGTCTCGCCAACTGAAGGACGTGCTGCCGAGCCCTGCCTTCTAACAGGTCCTCTCTTGTCACCAACACCGTGACACGCCAAAATCACTGAAGCGAGCGCCGCCTTTCAATGCCTCCGCATGATAGAAAGAATAAATTAAAGGAAGCTACAGCAGCAAATCAAAACCGAGGAACGGCCGCGTCGTCTGTCTCCTTTGGGATAAGTATCAGGATATATATATATATATATATATATATATATATATATATATATATATATATATATATATATATATATATGCGTGCTTGAGGACAAGGGAGATCGGCCCCACGGGTTTTTATAAGCGTGAGTTTTCCGGTCCTCCCGCATGGAATCTAAGATTACGCGTAGAAGGAAGCGAGTGGGGGTTTCGTGAACGCATATCACGCTTGCATGGACGGAAAAAACGCTTATTTTCAGTAACGTGGTACTCAAAACGATGTTCATGCCGTCGAGGAGCGCGTTTCACGCTTAAAACCGGTGCGTGGCAGGCCTTAAGCGTGAAAATATTAAGAGTGCACAGATGAAACATATATCTTTTAAAAGTTCACAAATCCAAGCATAGATGTAGGGCGGTGGATGTAGCTGAACAAGGTAGTTAATAAGAACCGTGTGCAAAACGCTGTCATAGGGCTTAGCAATATCAAGTTTCACCAAGGCCGCAACTTCTCTCTTGCGCATTGAGAGTCGTATTTGGCTCTGGAGTTCGACATGCGTGGACCATAAGGAATGACCTCGACGAAAGCCAATCTGTGCGTAGCTGAGGTCGTTAACGTGATCAACATGCTCTGTGAGGCGACTGTCTACTACTCTTTCTATTAGCTTTACTACATTTGAAGTTAAAGCAATCGACCGAATATTGTCTAATCGAAATCCATTCTCCGCATTTTTCAAAAGTAAAATTGTTTTGGGCCAAGTCCGATGCCTTCGTTTGCTGCCAGGATCGATGTCATTATATGTTCTATGTCTTTGTAATCGATTTTATGTTGTATGTACTGGTTTTTGCTCTGTTCGCTATCTGCTTCTTTTGCAATGTACTTGTTATTTTTATCAATATGTTTGTACCCCACTCCTGCCTAAGGCCTGTAACACAGGCCGGCAGTATTTGCTAAATAAATAAATAAATAAATATTTTCGCAATTTACCAACTGTCAGGAATCCAAGAGTTTTCCAATAACGCATTTTCTATATCCATAAGGTGAGTTAGAAAGTCTTGCGTTAAAATCTTTAACTTGTCCACAGTAACCCCATCAGATCCCGGGGCAGCAGACGGCATCGAGAAAACAATTGGCTGGAGCTCTGTCACGTCGACCTCAGGATAGTCCGAGATGGGGGTGTGAGTGTGTAAAGGTTCCGTTTTCTGCACTTGGAAACGTAAAGCCAGCCCCTAAGCGATACGTTCAAGGTTTTGCTTAGCTTCCTGCGGAGACAATACCATTTACTTTATGCGGTAGGAGGCCAGAGTTGTTATTCTGCGCCGTGAATCTATATAGAGCCTTCTTGTTCTGAGTATTTGGGAGATATGTGTTTAAATTTTGATTATATTCCACTTTTGCTTTTAATAGTTTATTTTAAAGATGCAGAGTAGAACTTATAATTTATCCAATTAGCTGGGCTCTGAATATAGGAAAGGCTTTTCCAGGCTGCATTTCTACGACGATAAGCTTTCGCATACTCCTCCGTTCACCAAGGATACGGCTGTCTGGCAGGGACAGTAGCGCACACAGAGAATACAGAGCTTTCAGCAGCGTCTTGCAGTAAGAAAATTACCCGCTGAGCTCTTTCTGCTCGACCTCAGCTAACTATGGAGGGAAGCGAGGCAGATATCAATGTTTTATATGTAATGTGGTTTACAAATTTCATGGTTGCACCATCTTTTCTGTTAGCAGAGGATATAAGAGCAATGTTTATTGGAAAGTGGTCATTGGATGTACCTAAGTCTACTGTTGACCATGCAGATACTCCAACCCCACGAGATGCTAATGTTAAATCTATGACTGAACGAGAAACTCCTCGCATAAAGGTTACTGCTCCCGAATTGCAGCAGTGCACAACATTCACAGATATCCATGACCAGAGAAGCTGGCCGCAAGAGTGAGAGCGACTACCCTAGACACTCTGGTGCGAATTAAAATCTCATGCGATGACTGTGCTGTTTGCGCCGCTGAGTAACGTATCCATACAGTCTTTCCTGTGAACACCTACAGGAAAGCAGATGTTAGCTTTGGTTACTTTGGCGCACTATGGAAGGGAGATTTCAACCGCGAACTACTCAGTCAGAGAGCATAACTTTCTGCGAGAATAATTCCCGGTGACATATTTTTGTAGAGATCTTAGTTATTAACCCACCAACATTCCATTAATGCGATCTACCCTGAAAACAGAATTGTTTTATTGAAAATGATGTAAATGGAGAGAGACACGTTTCTTCCAAAATCCGAATATCTGGATTATGTTTATGAAAAAGTAATTCAAGATCCGTGAGAGAAGAAAGTACGGAACGACAATTCCATTCCAGAAGTTTTAGACCCGCCATGATTATTGACTGATGAAAGAGGCAGCAACACCCTCCCTCAGCACATCAATCTAGAGGATTACTTTGGGGGGGTCCTTTCTTTGCTTTGATTTGCGGAACAGCTGATTTCGAGAATGCGGAAGGTGCTCGACGCTTCTGGAAAGGACTGAGCATTTCAACATCTGTGTTACAGATATCTACGTGAGAGACATTGCCAGCAGCACTGTTAGCAGGCGGGACTCGGGATGTGTCAGGAGGCGACATGGAGTGACTCTTACTAGCAAAACAATTTGGGAGCAATGAAGGCGACACCGCCGAAACAGATGATTGAGAAGGCAGAGATTGGCCTGCAGCAAGTTGAGATAAAGCCTCGGTGAAATTGCACAGCATTCGCTCGACCACCACAGAAAGGGACTGTTCTACTGAAGACATTATGGAAGTACTCAAACCTGACTCTATATCTGTAACAAAGCTTCGCGCAAGGCTGGCATATGTATTATTCTTCCGATCCAGAAGTGCATATGCATCTGCTCTCGAGCGCCGCTTCGCTTGAAATATATCTAGCAGGCTTTGTTCGTCAGCTCGCTTCGAACAGTTCACAACATCAGCTGAGTTAAAGCACTTGTCAAGGCAAAACTGGGGCTAATCAGAGGCGCAGCTCTCATCCTAATGCCCTTGTCCGCAAACACGGCAGCGGGTCGCCGATTTACACGCCTTACCACTGTGACCGAACCGCCAACAATTGGTGCAATGAAGTGGACGGGGTTGCAGAGGATCCCCACGATACCCTATCGACCAGACCTTGAGCTCAGAAGGACAGCAGGCGCCAGCAAAAGTGTTATAACTGATTCTGCCGCTACACGCACACCATTTAATTCTCTACTGGAGTAATAGTCAGAAAGAACCCCACCCCTGCATCCTGAAACTCCTTCAGTATTTCCTGCGGGGAAGATGCTGTGTCCACTCTACGAACAATACCATTGGAGCATGCGGGCGTTTCGGGAATGAATGCTTTCACCGCTGATGACTGAAAAACTTGGCAATGAAGCAGATCTGTGATACATGCAATGTCATAGGACTTAAAAAAATGCCTCTAAGGCCAAACGGTCGCACCTCAGAGATGTGGAGGTAGTGGGTAGCTAGAGACCTTAGATTCTGCCGAAGAACCTTAGAGGTTTTCATCTTGATCAATCCCTCACTGATTGGCACGAGACCCACAGGGATGACGTCAATTGCATTTTTCTAAAAAAATGTCCAGCGGCAAGCTTTGGGTGGGCAAGCTGGCAAACGAGGATGCCGAACCTCCGACAGGGGAGGTCAGTGACATATCTGAGCCAACCGCGCCCTCAAATGCACAATGACCGCTTCTACAGACTTAACCTTAGATCTGGCCAAATCTCCTCCGCAGAATGGCCTCACCAGAAATGGGCACGCAGGCACCACCTGGATGCTATCCATTCATTTGCTATCTGACCCGGCTGCCTCCCTTTTGCCCGCCGACTCCGACCTGGGTGCCCTAATTCGTGCGCTAATTCGTGAGGACCTTATTGCAAACGGTTCTGCGTGCCTCAGCGAACCTGCGCCTCCTGCTCCGTCCTCTGATGGTGCTGGCCTTCGCAGCATCATTAAAGAAGAGTTGGCGTCGATCGCCTGCTCTCTGGCACCCGACCCCCCGGCTCTTTGCCCTACACCCACGTACGTTAAGGTCGCTGCCATGCCCCTGTCTTTGGTCCGCCTCCAACGCCAGAGCCGTAACCCGACCATGTCACAGCTTTGGCATCGCCAACCTCAACACCACCGTTCTACTCGTCCTGGCGCCCCAGCCGCCAGATTTGGTATTATTATTGCGGCTTCCGTGGCATATTTTTCGCTTCTGGTGTCGGCGCCTTCAAGACAAACGTCGCGGGTATTAAGTCTTCCAGAGCTCCTGTACTCCTAGTGGTCCCTTTCACCACCGCTGTTTCATCAAAGACACTTACGGACGTTTTTTTACACCTCAATCTAGTAGTGCTCCGCCTTGTCCTTACCTCCCCACCAGAACTCGATCCCGTTCGCTGTACCGGCGCTCTTCCTCTCCACTCTGACCGGCTTCTGTGGCGCCTGACCTTCGCTCGGAAAACTCGCTGGTGCAGTTTTTAGAGCGAAAGCTGCATGCTCCGGACACAGACGAACGCTTCCGGAGTGCCATCTAATATGGTTTCATTGTGGATTGAACGTTTACGACTTGAGGCTTTGACTGACACGGGCACTGCCCTTACTGTTATTCACGCTTACTCATGGTCATCTTGAAGCAGCGCGAAACACAAGACAAGAGGAAGAAAATGAGACGACACGAGCGCTTGCGGAAGGTGAAAACGGCGTACGATGGTCACCCCTGCGTCGAGCTAACCAACGTCATCGTTTGCCCATCCGCTAAGTACACTTTCCGGGTTTCTATTGACGGTGTCCGTCACCAAGTACAGTTTGCTGTACTGACTCCTTGCGCTTACCTTATGATTTTTGGCTGGGATTTCTTGTCTTCCACCAGTGCTTTTATTCTTTGCCGTGACAGCATCGCCCACATGACTGAGAGTGACGCATCATCTGAAGTCCCCGAGCTCTGTCATCGCCTCATTGCCGCTGCAGATTCTGTTCGGCCCAATAGGAGTCAAGATATTTTCACGCTTACTTCCGATACCACTATTTATGGCGATGTGCTTATCGCGCCCTCTGATCGACATCTAATCAAGGGATTTGCCTTGCCGCCAAGCCTGATTAGGTTTGAAAATGGATGAGCCGTTGTCGCTGCCTTGAACACTTCTCGTGATCCTCTTGTGGACCGAAATGCACATCTTTTTCCTGCACGTATGACACGCACCCGGTTTCTCTCGTCGTGCTTAAAGCGCCCTCCTCTCCGTCGCCCCCTTCAGCAGACGTTTCTCTATCCGTCCTCTCTGCCACCATCAATCCACATCTCCCGTCGTCGCTACGGAAAGAGTTACTGGGCTTGATTCGCAAGCATCAAGGCTGTTTTGATGCGACTTCCACTACCTTGGGCAATACGTCCGTTGCCGAGCACCGCATCGTTACTGAAGGTGTCTCGGTTGTTCACTGCCGCCCGTACCGCGTTTCTTTATCTCAACGCAAAGTCGTCGAGGACAATGCGTGTGATACACTCCGCTGAAACATTACCCGCGCTTCCGCTAGTCCCTGGTCTTCCCCGATGGTTTTGTGAATAAGAAGAATGAATTAGTCTGATTTTGAGTTGATTGCCGTGCACTGAACAAAATTGCTTCTAAAGCAGTTTACCCTATGCCCTTATTGATGACTCCTTTGACTTTCTCCAGGGAGCTGAATGCTTTTCCACTATAGATTATTGTTCTGGTTCCTTCGAGGCCTGAAATGAAAAACCTGCTTATGCTATCTGGACGACATTGTAATTTCTCTTCAACTTTTCGTGAACACTTACGCCGCCTCGATTCGTTCACTCACTTGATTCGTTCCTGCTGGCCTTCAACTCAGTACGAAAAAATGCCATTTCGCAAGGAAGGAAATCACAATTCTCAGCCACCTCGTCAGCAGCGAAAGCATTCGATCCGACTCTTACAACCTTGCCGTTGTCCTGAACTTTGCCCGTCCCCAGAAGACTAAAGAACTGCGCAGTTTCTTCGGACTGTCCACTTACTTTCAGCACTGTCGACAAACTTTCGCTACCATTGCCGCGCCACTGCGTCAGCCCCTCCCTCCTCACAGTGTTTTCGCTTGGGCTGAGCAGTGCGAAAGTGCTTCGACGAAGCTGATCCCACCATTCTATTCACTGATGGTAGTGGCCACGGCATTCGTGCTGTTCTGAAGCATGATGGTACTTTCGCGAAAGAGTTATTGCGTTCGCCAGCCGCACTCTGACACCAGCGGAACGTAACTACACTATCACTGAGGACGAATGTCTTGGCGTCATTTGTACAGTTCCGCCCCTATTTTTAGGGCGGCCACGGACCATCACGCATTATGCTCGTTGCATAACTTCAAAAGCTTGACATGGCTGCTTTGGCCGCAGGGTTTTCCATCTCCAAGAATACAGTTCTGACGTCACTTAGAAGTCCGGTCGAACGCATCGATACGCCTACGCCCTTTCTCGTTTCCCGTTTCTGGAGTCTTCGTGCCGTTCTTGTACAAAACCTTCCACATGTTACAGGGTCTCCTCATCGATGCAAGCTCTACTGCACTTAACCGGGCTCCCCTGCGTGGCATCTGACGATTTAAACGCCCTTGCGTCGGATCAATGCAACGATGCGTATTGCTGCTCTCTAAACAACCATCTCACGGGAGCATATTACACTCGTACCGTTCGGCTGCATCGGCAGCTTCACAAGCTAAAACTCGAAAATGATGGTCTCAGCCACTAGTTTACTGCCCTGATGGCACCCGCTTGGTTCCAGTGGTACCACGTGCACTTCGCTGCCGTATTTCGGAGGCCCTTCCCGATGACGAAACGGCCGGTCACTTAGGTTTTCAGAAAACCTATGACAGTGTCAAGAGCCGTTTCTTCTGGCCTGGCCTCTCCTACAGCGTCGCTAAGTACGGCGCATCTTTCCCGCTCTGCCAGTGCCGAAAACGGCTGACTTCACCTCCTGCTGGACATCTGCAGCCTCTACCTTGCCCCGCCACGCCACTTGCCATTGTCGGCATCTACTTGTATGGCCCGCTTCCTCTTTCTACGCGAGATAATCTTTGCACAGTCACTGCATCGACAATCTGACATGCTACGCCGAGACCGCAGCTTTGCCTGATGCCTCGGCGCCCGAAGTTGCCACCTTCCATCTCAAAGAGCTTGCCGATGCAAGACGTAAGGGAAATGGGACGTCGTCCTTGGTCGCCTCCAGGAACACATGGACGACAACCTCCTCTTCCCCCCAACCATGTTTGGTTTCCGTCCCCACCTCTCCACCCAAGATATCATGTTTCAGATCTCAGAAGACTTCCTCCACCCCAGAAACACGAGGCGCACGCGCGCGGTCCTGGCCCTGGATCTAAAACAGGCATTCGACAATGTACATCATTCGGCCATCTTGGACGCCCTGTCGTCCCTACACGTCGGCACTCGTACCCATCAGTACATCTCAGCCTTCCTCTGCCACCGCACAGCTGAAATCACTTTTGGCTCACTCTCCTCCCCTGTTTTCACTCTCGGTAGCCGAGGTGCCCCTCAGGGATCGGTACTCTCCCCGCTTCTATTTAATATAACTCTCATCCCCATGGCAAAGGCTCTTTCAGCCATTCCCGCCCTCTCGCACTCTTTATATGCCGACGACATCACCCTGTGGACCTCCACGGGTAATGTCGGCACCATTGAAGAGACACTACAAGCGGGGGCAGATGTGGTGACCTCCTATGCCCATCAGGCCGGCCTTGCATGCTCTCCTACAAAATCGGAACTTCTGGTCCTTCGCCCCCCTCGGGGAAGACTGGACAAAACTCCCCCACCTGGCATCCATGTCACCATTGATGCCACCCGCATACCAGAGGTAGACAAAGTTCGCATCCTGGGGATGGTTCTCCAGAACAATGGCAAGAACACTGCCACAATCACCAAGCTTACTGCTACCGTTCAACAAACCGTTCGCCTCATGAGACGAATCGCTAACAAACACCGAGGCATGCGGGAACACGACCTCCGCCGCCTGATCCAGGCTTTCGTCCTTAGCCGGGTAGTATACTCCCTGCCCTATCTCTTCCTCTCCCGAGCAGAGGAGAACAAAGTCAACTGCCTCATCCGTCAGGCGTACAAGACGGCCCTCAACCTCCCCCACCACATGTCGAATGAACGCCTTCTTAAGATGGGCATATACAACACCCTCGCAGAGCTCACCGAGGCCCATCGATCTGCCCAACTTGATCGGCTCTCCTCCACCCTAGCCGGCCGTCACATTCTTGACGCCATGCCTACACCCCCCTGGCTATTATACCCACACCTTCTCCCTCCCACACCGCACACGGGACCTCATCATCATTCACCCCCTCCCCGAGAACATGCATCCCGAGCATCACGCGGCTCGTCCTACTGCTCGGGCTGCAGCCCTACACAAACACTAAGGCGCACAGCCGGAGAGCGTCTACGTCGACGCAGCCTCTTACACCTCCTCTTCCACCTTTGCCCTGGCGGTAGTGTGCAATTCCAACACCCCTATTACAGCAGGAACTATCATTGCCTCCACTCCTGCGGAAGCGGAGGAGGCAGCCGTAGCCTTAGCCATCGCTACTACATCGGCGACCCACATTTTCAGCGACTCAAAGACCGCGGTCCGTAACTTTGCGAAAGGCCGCATCTCCGAACCCGCTTTCCGGCTTCTAAGCCGGTCTCCCGCCCCTACCCGACCTATTAAGCTTCTCTGGGTAAAGGCCCACGCCGGCCACCCAGGTAATGAGGCGGCTCATTCTTTAGCTCGAGGTTTCGTCATCCGAGCAGGAGCCGGTGACGCCTGGGGAGACGCTCGAGATCCAATGGTCGCGTATCACGAGACCTCTCTACACTACCGTTAGCAACGGCTAACGTATCCCCCTCCGCACAAGTCTCTCACAAAATTGCAGCAGGTGACGTGGCGACAGCTACAATCCCGCACCTTACTCTGCCCTGCCCACTTAGCCCTGGTTAACCCGGGACTGTTCACGCCAGTATGCACCCTCTGCGGCGCTCCGAAAGCGGATTGTGCACACATTCTTTATTCTTGCTCTGAGCTCCTTCCACCAGCCGATTGGCAACTCACAGACCTCAAGCGATGGGAGGCTGCGGTGTCCAGTTCTGACCCGGCTGCCCAACGGCAGCTAGTGGACTGGGCTTTGGAAGTCGCTGAGAAGCATCACCTTCCGGCCACGAAACGCATCCAAGAGCAATTCCATCACTAGGATGTAACAATTAAGGCTTGCTCTACTTTATAAAGTTTTTCACCACCACCACCACCTTCCTTCTCTAACCATTGTACTGTGCCATGGCGCCCTTCAGGTGCTTCTCAGTTACCCCGGCCGAACGTTCCTTTCGCGGTTGTTGCCGAAGTTCTCCAAGCTCCTCCTACACTTCACAAGATGACGTCCAGCTACCACCCCCAGACCAATGGTCTTACTGAGTGGTTCCAATGCACCCTGTCAGGTTTAATTGCTATGTACGTCGAACCTGACCACTGGAATTGGAACGCAGTCCTTCCTTTCGTCACTTTTGCCTACAAATCCGCGTTGCAATAAACCACTGGATACTTCCCGTTTTCCTCTTTTCCGACCGTTCTCCCACCACCCTTCTCGGCGCCTCTTTCTTCTCGACGCCTGCGAGCTCCTCACCGCCTCTCCCCGATTAGTTCCTCTCCCGTGTGGCCCGACGCGGCCACCTTGCTCGCCTGAACACTGAAGCCTGCCAGGAAGATCGCAAGGGTGATTACGACGCGACGCACCGCATTTTCTCGTTCAACTCTGGAGACGAGAACTTGCTTTCTACCCCTTTGCTGACACCTGCTCTTTGCGACCAATTTCAGCCTCGTGTCATTGCTCCCTATTTGGTGCTCAACCAAACTTCAACAGTTAACTACCGCGTCACTCCTGTTGATATTTCTCCGAACCGCCATTACCGCGGGACTAAAATTGTACACGTTTCCGGCCAGAAGCCTTTCATTCGGCGCTCTGCATCAGACAAATCCCGGCTAGGCGGGCCGCTTCAGACCGCGCGTGTAGTTGTTACCCTCATACAATAGTGTGAGCACTTTATGCTCTTTCATCGTCGTCGCCTCTGTGGCTGCGACTTCATTCTCTTTCACCAGTAATTCCCATCCTCATCGCTTGGGGCTGTTTGCTCGGAACACGTCTCTTTCAGATGATTAGAATAAACGTCTTAAACGAAGCCTGCCCTTACGGTATGTATGTATGTATGTATCTATTGTCGCGGCAACGCCAGTAGAGATAAACCATAAGACGCCAAACAGTTTAATAATCTGATACAATGACATTTATTGGACATACGGTATTAATATTGAAATCACCTGCCAGGCAGACAATCCACTTTCGACGAGAAGTACATCATCTACTTTCAACAAAAGGCCGACAGCACTACACCGCTAACAATAACAGTTCATAATTTACACAAGTAATTTTAAAGGCAAGGTTTTCGCATGCATGAATATAACGTCTAAAGGAGCAGTATCATTCTTAGAGCTTGCAAAAATAGGAATGCCACCGCCTCGGCGGTTCCATCGTGTTATGCTGCGAGACGTGCGCATTCAAAACGTATGTACGAAACCTTTTGACACATTGATCTCTGTGACCACGAAAGCATGTACATGTTAAACTAAACATTAAACTACAGCTTTTCATTCCGGGCAATATTTACGTAGACTCATAATCTCTTTGTCAACAGGTATGATATTATGTGGTAATAGGGGCCTAAAACATTTCATGAAACAGGTAAAGAAAGGTAATTCACTGAAGGTAGTTCAGGTGTTGCTTAAGAAATTCTTCAACATAAAATTCGCGGTTCACACGAATAAGACAGGTATTTCAAAGTTCTTTTTGAAGATTTTTCCGCCATTCACTCATCAGAATTTGAATCCCTTTTCTTTCGCCACCTTGCGCGTGCGCCAGCCTCAGTCCCGTGCTATTTTGCTACTCACGACGTCCTACCAACTGGCATACAACTAAGTCCAAGATACGCCATAACAAATCATGATTCATCTCGGTTAGGTTGCCATTGAAGAAAAGACTCAAGTCAGCTTCAGTCAAATACCCGATTAATTTTTTTTCTCGCCTCAAATCATGCCTCTTTCCCTGCCACAACCGCGAAGCAGATTAGCACAGTATATTTTTTTTCTTAGGCAGCTGGTGGGCTGCTTAAATGTCTCTGCTGGAAAACTTCAGATGAAGCTTTCTAGCAAGCTCTATAAGTGATTCCCTCAAGTTCCCAGTTTCCTTAAGTTCGCACCGTGCAAACCTTTCAGTCTAAAGATTACATGTTCTACTATACTTTTCGTTTTCGTTCCGAGCTTCATTGTAATGAGAGTCTTTCCTCTGTCTGTGCTGCACCGTTTCTTTCAGTGTGGCTATTTCTGCCTCGCCTGCTTCTGCCAATTTATTACTAGCTTTCACCTGTTCAATTCCAGATCATATTGATTATACAAGAAAGTGACAGTCTTCCAGTTTGGTTTAAAATAAAATATTGATAATGATGATAACGACAGTGTTGTCGGTGGAAGCGATGATGATTACTGTGGTGAATTTATCGGTGATGTCTGTAATGATGATGATAGGTATAGCGAAAAATGTAGTGGGTTCTAGTCCCGCACAGCTTATGGGTTCCAATCTCGCAAAGTAACTGGGCTCGATTCCCGTGAAGGTCGTGATTTCGACACCCGTTAATGCCATAGGTTCAATCCCTGTGAAGGTAGTGGGTTCGAGGCCTGCAAAAGTCGTCGGTTCGTGTCCAGCGAAGGTCGTTTGATCGTCATGATAGTCATGGACGTCGGTGTAGTTTGCCAGTCTCGAAAACGGACTTCGCAATAGCCATAGACATCGAGATAGCCTGCTCCCTATAACATCAAAATGAAGAAGAGAGTCAGAAAAAGAGCAAAGGAAAAGTTTTCGCATTTCCGCTTCGAGCAGACTTAAGTGCGATTGTGTAATATTTGCACTCGTCGCCTGGCCGCAGATCGACTTGCAGGTGTTCCTTGCTTGTGGGAAGAATCGAAAGAAATTTATCGTCACCGAGATTTGAGACGATCTCGTCTATTCTCGAAATGGGATATGCATCTTTGTGACCGTATTCAGCTTCCAATTGCCAACGCACAAGCGTCATGTCCGATATATCTTCAGCGCAAGAAACACTTGGAACGCCAGGAACTAGAAGAGCGACATATGAGGCCAGCATCAAGCAACTCTTGGAGTGCCTCGTCGATAACTTGCCCTCTGGCAGCATTGATGGCGCTTTGAGTTTTATTTCCATTAAAGCGCTCCGCCTGCGTCTTTGCTGTACTGAACCAAACTAGTGCTTCCCGACTGCTCCGTGAATATCCCGTCAAAGTAATACAAAAAATTCAAGAGGCGGCGACGTTCGGGCCGGGCAGCCCGCTGGCACCTGCCAGTAATTTTTGCATATGCTCGTCTGACCTCAAAGTAAAACCCTGTTTACAAGCCGCCGCTGCTGATGTCGGCATTTAACGGGGAAACTCATTGTGTCTTTGTCTGCGGACATCTCTCGGGTCAGTACGCATTTTCTTCTCCGACCTAGGAGTGCGCACATTGAGGCGGGCCGCCATTACCGACCTCGACAGTGGGGGGGGGGGGGGGGGGTGTGCTTGTGGGATGTATTTCGCTCCGCCGCGGGCGCATCGGCTGTGCGTTATGATGATGAACTTGTTTCAGTCGGTGGGTTGGCAAAGGGCCTGAGTGGGGCGAGCGGGCCCTGCGGGTAACAACCACGCGTGATGTCTACGACGAGTCCAATGCTCGCCTAGAACACTCGACCCAAAATTACCGTTACCGTGAGAGCAGGCAGTTTAACGAAACAAATTTGCGCGCACGCTGATCCCAGCGCAATACCGGGTGTACTGCACCACATGACCTCACTTCTCTGCTACCTAGCTGAAGTGGCACCCAGCGCTGTCGCAACCGAACGGACCTCCACCGCAGCTGGGAAATGATCTCGTCTCCTATTAGCGAGATGCTTGCCCCCGTGTCCAACAACGCCTTAATGATTGCGTCCGCCACTGCGAGGTCTGTGAAGGAGCAGGTCTGTCAGTTGGTTCTCCAGCTTTGAATGCGGACGGGGGGGGGGGATGATATGAGCGTTGGCAGCCTACTCTACTTCTGTCACTGGCGGCCTGACTCATTTTCTAATCATGAAGGACAGTATCTGACTGCATGGCCACTCTGGCCACAGTTAAAGCAACGTGAAGACATTCATGCTTCTTGCTGTGACAACCGGTGGGTCTGAAGCCCTTCCAGCCATACAGGGACCTCCGTGGGTGCTTTCTACGAAGGTGCTGGCTTTTGCGGCGGTACCGCGCTGAAGTCCATAGATTTTGCACCAGCACTACTTAGCCTATACCTGTAAGGATCCAGAGCACGATGTGTTATTTCGAACCGCATCAGCTCACTCGTGCACTGACCTGCTGTGCGAGGGATCTCACCCCTTACCGCCGCAACGCCGCCCAATGCACACCTCGGCTTTAGGCACTCCTTAGCCGGCGGCGGAGGCCGGTATTTACGGACCGCTGAAATTTGAACCTGGACTAGACGCCTTTCAATTGCAAATTTGTTCAAATCATTTTATGTGCTCCGCCTCAGGTAGAGGAAGAAGGTGGGGTGGCTCTGTCGGGTGACGCGTTCCACTCGCTCTGAACTTGGGGCTGCTGGGCTTGCTTTGAATACCGTTCTTGTACCGGGGCCGTGTCCGCAGCTTCAGCTCTCGTCGCATACGTAGGTTGTGATTAAATAGACGGAACTCCTCTCTGCTTCATCACGTGGGCAGCCCTCCTTTCCACTTCAAGTCTTCGATGGTCGCTCGCGCCGTGCACGCAGCGGGAAGCGAGGAGTTTAAAGCGAGACGCCGCACGCAGCGAAAAGACGCCACCACAATTCCACGACCCAGGTTACCCGAGTTGTTTCTCGCGCCCGCTGCCTGCCGCTGCCTGCTTTCTGCGGTGCTGCTGCTTGCGCGGGACCGAGGGAGGCTGTTCGAACTTGCGAGGTCCCAATAAATGGATTTGCCAGCGGGCTATTACCCGGTATTGTTGTCTTCGCAGCCAAAGCTGTGGCTGGAGCAAGCGGAGTTGTGCTGGTTCTGAGTGGAGTGTCCAAATCGTGCTGGAAACCCCACAAGGTGCTCCTAAAGTGAGTCATTGCATATGCAGCGTACACTGTCTACATACATTACAAGTGGTCTCTTGCCAAACATGAAACGCTTATGCTTTACAGATGCACCTACTGCCAAGAACACTGTATGGTAGATCTAAAACATTTATTAGTAACCTCCATTTTTTTCATGAGGTAAACACAGAGTTCAGCACATACCACTTGACGGCATGGCGATCCTAGCAGACCAGATAGGTTTGCATAAAAAGCATTGGGAACAATTTTTTCCTGACATGACGTCACGTCGCAGCGCGCTCATACTGCGCATGCGAAGTGGCGGGGGATGTAGCATTTAGCACGTCCCAAGCGCCAGTCGTTTGCTAGCGATCCTTTATGCCACACCGCGTTGTTGTTAGACCGTTGTCTAGTGACCGGGTTGAAGAGCAAAATGCAGCCAACGATTGAACCGCGGCACGCCATCGAATTTTGTATTGGACTAAGAAAATTAGTTTTGGAGGCGTTGGGAATGATTCGCTAATTGTTCAAAGATGAAATAATGCCAAAAACTGCAGTTTTCTATTGCAAAAGTTCTCCAAATATTGCCAAGAGAGTGTTGCGGACGGTCTGTGCGTTGCACGGCCGTCGGCGACAAGCACCGATGAGAATGGGCACCGTGTACGTGAAGTGCTGAATTTAGACGATCATTTAAATGTGCGAATCTTTCAGATGAAAATGGCATTGATATTATGAGAGTGCACAGCATAATAGATTAAAATTTGGTGATATGAATGATCAGAACTCAACTCGTCCGGCGGGTCTTAATGGACGAGAAAAAGCAGAGGCGAGTGTCTGCTTGCGAAGACTTGCAATGCGTTTCAGAATACCCTCGCTTTTTGGACAACGTAATAACGCGAGACAGAACTTGGATATCTCAATATTACTTCGAAACAAAGCGTCGCAGTTCCGAATGGCACACTCCGTCATCACCTTGTTCACGAACGGCTCGATTGAGGAAATACAGAGTGAAAGTCATGCTATTTTCTTCAACGCAAAAGGAGTGGTAAACTGCAAATTTGTACGTGAGGTATGATAGTGAATGGTGGTTTTTACCTATAGCTTCTATGAAGATTGAAAACAAAGGTCAACCGAGTGAGGTTAGCCATTGCCGGTCATGGAAATTGTAAACTGCGTCACGACAAAGCAACCAGCAAGACCTCACCGGGGTTAGCGACCAGCTGACGATAAACGAGATCGCAACAATTCCGCAACCCGATTACAGTCCTGACTTGGTACCAGCAGTTACTTCCTATTCGCAAAAGTGCAATACTCCCTCAAAGGACACAACCATGGGACCCTAAGTGCTGTCAAAGAAGTTTGCTCAAATGCCCTTAAAGACCTTCAGGAATCTGCTTTCCGGGGAATATTCAAAATAGCAGAAAAGCCACTGGCACAAGTGTTTCGACGCTCAAGGGAGCTACTTTGCAGACATTTGTGGCATTGTGCCAATACCTGTAATAAAAATATTTTTTCCGAAGCTTTCACCTGTAATATTATCCAAATAGTCAAGCACCATAGCTCAGCATGCCATCGGGGCATACGGTAGTGAGAGTGGCTTGCTTCTAGTAGTTAAGACACGTTCACTTACTTGCAACGTGCAGCTCTGAAGGCTATGAAGAGGAGCGTCTAGGAGTTGCCGTTGCAGCTACACTCCAAACCGTCCACCTATACGCCCAAGAGCGGCCGCGTGCCACACCTCTCTTGCAGAAAAGGCTTTGTTCATTCATTTTTTAATATATAACCTTTTTCATAAAGCAACAAGTGGACACACAAAAATATGGCTACCAAAGTATTTAAGGAACAACATTTTTTGCATATCCGTGGCTAATAGATCTCGAGATTCACTGCTTCTCCACATTTTTTTAGTCTCGAGTAATATCGGAACTAATTGTTCCACTCCTATTGGTAGAGATTAGTTGCAATGCCTTGAAGCGAATTCCTTGGCCAGGTCTTGCAAGGTGATCTCACAGTCCACAGAAGCTGCAATGAGAAGCGTGGTGTGATTAACCAAACTACGAGAATCTCGGAAAAAGGAAAGGCATAACTATTTAAGAAGCATGAACATTATGGCGTACTGTGTGCGGGAGGACATTCGCAAAACATTTTTGTAGAATGATTAGTAAATCATGCTCAACAAATACCATGACATTAATTGAAAAATCTGGAATCCATTTTACTAAATTTGTCTTGTACCACACGGCTGATTTGAAATCCTACTGCGCCGTGTCTTACCTCGAAATACACATAATAAAAGTAAGGAAAGTTGAAGCTAATTTCTTTTTTAGTCAAGCAAATATCTAACACAGTGTGAAGCAGGTCCTCCCCATGCACGTCAATACAATTACTTTGAAATTTTATTTTCTTCATGAATGAAAATGTTCCATGCAAAGACGTTGAGCACAGTTTCGAGAAATGTGCCGAGCGCAGAAGTCAGAAGGCAAGTTTATTCTGAAAAAAAAGGAAACAGTTGATCTATGTCGCTTGGTGAGAACATAACATGGGAGACTAACCTTTGCTTGGAAATCATAGGAAAGCACCTCTTATAGAACACAGATTTTTCAACCCCTGCACAGGGTATATTATATGATACAAATGATATCATACATTATGAGTCCTAAGCAAACGAGAACATAAAAAGGAATTTGTTACTTCGCCGTGAACGTAGTCTGCCCTTTGTAGATGCATTCTTGCAGTGACTACTTTGTTGTGGAATTCTTTAGTGGTTTTTCTTTCAAATGCGCGTGGAGTAATAATTGTCATTAGATCTATAATGATAGGTAAAATTAGGTCAGAGAAACATTTTGCTTCGTAATTGGAAGTAGCTTTATCGAAAAAGTGATATATCATAAAATACCTTTTTCTGGTTCTGTAACAGCACCTGCAGCACGAAAATGCTTTAACTGCATTGTGAAAGCGGTGGTTCCTTTTTGAGAATCCAGGCTTCCCACCGTTGCCCTTGCGCGGCTGTTGCCGGCATCCCGCGTTGTTCTCCTCTTTCCCTTTCGCCCGCCTCAGGCGAAGTAAAGGCGGCTGGGCGACTAATAACTGTCATTCGGCCGCAGCTCCGCCGCGGCTTCCCAAGAGCCTTTGACATTGCTGCCTTTTGGCGGGAATTCGGGACCCGCCTGGGTGGCCTCGCGCCGCGCGACCGTCCGAGCGGAGCCCAGAGAGGCTCCTCCGAGACGGCTCCTCCTCCGTAAGGCTCCTCCTAACGCGTCCCCGGGATGGGGAGACTGTTGAGTACGTGTACCGCAGGAGGAAGGCGTGTATAAACACCTCCTTCGTGAGATTGGAGGCCTGTGTCTTTGCGGCGAGTCGCTCTCCTCTCTGCACAGATTGAGTGTGCCGCAGCGGTGCCCCAAGGTGCGCATGGTGACGGCTGATAGGGGCCCTTGGCTCGCGCGAGGCCCGAGCCCGCGGTGGTTAGTGGCCTGTGCCCACTGAGCAACCCACAACTGGCCTTCAACGTGGCGCACGGGATAACGCGTCAGCTATCACGTTTGTGCTCCTCTTTCGATACTGCACAGAAATGTCGTAATGCTGCATCAGGAGACCCCAGCGCGCTGGCCGACCCGCAGCTGAGAGCACTGTGGTCTGTCTGCACCACGAACTGCGTTCCGCCAAGGTAGACGTCGAATTTCCGCAGAACAAACACAATGGCGAGGCATTCCTTCTCCGTCACGGAATAATTCCGCTTCAAGGGCAGCAAGGAGCGGCTGGAAAAGGTCAGCACTTGCAGCACGCCATCGAAATCCTGTAGAAGAACTGCTCCTAAATCCAGATCGCTCGCGTAAGTCGGGACTACGAACTGTCTTGTCCGGTCAGGTAACCTGAGCTGCGCTGTTTCGGCAATGGCACAAGACAGGAGGCGAAAAGCTCGCTATTGCTCGGGACCCTAACAGCACGCAGCTGTCGTTCCCAAGAGCTTGATCATGGATGCTTGCACGCGGGCACAGGACGAGATGAACGACCGATAGAAATTGGCCATTCGCAGGAAACGGCGGAAGCCGCGTATTTGCTTGGGTACGAGGAAATCGAGTATGGCTAGGAGTTTCTCCGCATTTGGCTCAATGCAGAGCCATCGCCCAGCGTGAACCCTAGCAACTGCAGTCGGGGCCGCGTTTGGGCTTTCGCTGGATTCAAAGTCTTCAGAGCAGCCATACCCTCTCCAACACGTCGGCAATGTGGCTTAAGTGCTCATCGGTGGTTCGTGAATAAATTACGATATCATACAGGTAGCACATGGCGGGGACATTTCGCTTCCCCTAGGACGCGGTCTATGAGCCTCTGCGTCACGGATCTCCCAGGAGAACACTCGGACTGAAAGAATGGACTAGGCGACAGGCGTGCCCACAGACGCACCATTAATGCACCATACGAGACATAAACACTAGCAAACAAAACTAACAAATCTAACACAAAACACAGACTATCAATACACATTACCCGGTAACACTGCTATTAGCATCGACTACTACTAGCGTTCTACTGTTAGCGGTCGGCGTTCATGTTCACGGTTGGTGCAGTGCGGACGCGGCGTTGTATGGGTCCAGTAGCCGGCGTCGACGTGGCGTTCGACGTGCTCGGGCTGCCGTCGCTGGCGGCGTCGTTGGCTGCGTCGTACAAGCTACCAGCCCAAGCGCCCGTGGAGTTGATGCCGGTGATTTTGGCGTTAGGGGCACCATCAGGATCGGTGGCAGCAGCGCTGGAGACACCCCTGGCCGTAGCAGGTGGTAGTGTCCTCCGTTGACTCCCCAGAACGGGCTCAGGAACGCCAGGAAGTCAGTGATGCGAAGCCGTAGAACAGGGGCTCCCCGGACCAGCACCTGGCGCTGCTGTCTTCCAGCCAAAGCGTCCCTGACCCGCCGGAGCCTTCGCTTCTTTGTTCTTTCGCCTGTGTCTCGCTCTCCGCCGCGCTGCCTCAAGTACGATGGCACATACCCACGGTGGTCCACGTAATCCTTGTCGCCGCCCTCTTTTTCTTCTCCTCTCCACCAATCATCTTCCACCTCATCGAATGCTTCTTCAGCTTGTTTAGTCTTCGCTTAATCCACGTCATCCTTATCGCCAACCTCGTCGTCTTCTGCAAGCGTCTTTCGTTTATAATTTTATTTTAGACTCCTTATCATATGCGAAAAAGGCCCCCTCTCTCAAGAGTTTTTCCACGAAAAAGTGCTCACGTCATTCTCATCCTAAAGCCATCCAGCCAACTGACTATATTTTGTGGCGATTCTGGACCTGCCACATAACACAACGCAGAACTCTAGCGCACTTCAAACGCCCACCACTAACACCGCACACCAAACTGCATTTTCGAAACATTAACACACCACTCCCGTTTTTCATGCGCTGTTCTTAATAAACATGTTAATGTCCACAAGACAACCTTTGTATAATCACACAACAGCAGCAACAACAACAAAATACATCCGACAGATACCTAGCACAGCGACAAGATACATCCCAGTGACGCCTAGAGCTGTTCAGTTGGCTCTGCACATGAAGTCCGCTCCAACGTTATCTCTACGTTTAATATATTCCATCTGAATTGAGTATCCTTGCAAGGCCCAACTTTATCTCATGACTACTATCGTCCATTTTGGCCTTGGTTAAGTATTCAAGTGGCTGATGATCTTTTTGAATTCGGAAATGTCTCCCATAAAGATAATTGTGAGTTTTTTTAGCGCCCGAACGACTGCCGAAAATTCCTTTTCAACAGTGGAGTAGTTGCGCTCACTAGCGAAAATCGCTTGCAAAAAATACCCGATGTAGCACGCGATTCTCTTTTTACAAGAGTACGGCTCCTCAAGATCGGTCTGATGCATCAGTGCGAAGCACAAACTCTTTACCCAAATTCAGAGCAAGCAGAACGGGCGGTTTTGCCATATGCCATTTTAACATCACGAAAACGTTTCCACGTTTAGATGTCTAATTCAGCTTATTGCTTGCCCCCTTCTTAGTGAGTTCGACAAGCGGATCGGCTATGTGGGCATAATCAGGAATAAAGTGCCTGTAATATCCAGTTAAACTCAGGAATAACTGTACTTCTTTCTTGGCCGTCGGAGTCTGGGCTTTCTGTATTTTGACCAAGATGTCGTCTTTCGTCGCGATGCGGCCCATCCCCAACCTGTGTCCTAGAAAAGAAATAATGGCGTCAAAGCCCGCTCACCTATTGCGGTTTTATAGTCAACCTGGCTTGCTGAATTCTATCAAATAGTTTTTCCAACGCCATTACATGCTCTACCTATGTATCTGTTGCCTCAAGGATGCCATCAATATAGTTTTCTACATTTTTAGGCCATCCAAAACCTTCCTGATCAACTTCTTGAATATAGTCGATGCTGTCTTCAAACCAAAACGCATGAATGTAAACTGGAATAAACCCGCCGAGCAAGAAAGTCCGGTCTTCTCTTTACACGAATCTTCCATTAGTATTTGCCAATACCCTTTAGCTAAGTCAAATTTACAAAAAACCTTTTGTGCGCCAATTTAGCGAACACCACGTCTCCTCTTCGCAGCACGGTTCGGCATCGAGTACCCTGATGTCATTTAGTCGACGAAAATCTACACACAGTCGGTTAGTACCGTCGGGTTTTTATAACCACGAGAGGCGCATTGTATGCTGACCACGACCTCTCAATCACACCAAACTCCAACATATCCCGCACCTCACTTTCGATAGAATTTGAACTAATAGAGGTAGTGGGTATTGTTTTACGCTGATTGGTCTATCTGTAGAAAGATCTAGTTTGCAACATATGACATCAGTTTTGGAGAGCATGCTGCCGGGTTGGTTGGCAATGCATGTTTTAAACTAGGAAGCACAAAATACCGAACGAGAGACAGAGTAAGGGACACAAAAACAGGTTCACGAGCGCTCGTGAACCTGTTTTTTTGCGAATTACTCTGTCCCTCGTCAAGTATTCTGCGCTTCCTAGTTTACAACAGACATCAGTTTTGCCCGCTACAACCGAAAACACATCCTCGTTGCTTTGGAGTAGGGCCTTTATCTGTGATCTTCTGTATCAAGTAAAATTGGGATATATTAACACCTTATGCCATCCTACAGTCTTCCCAATGCACGTGCTGTACGTGGGCACCTAGGCAACATAATCTGTCTCCTCTGCGAGTACCGAGCATGCTGCCTTGGGGACGTACCGTAGGGAAACTTTTTCTTCCTACTTTTTCAACATATTTGCATCAAAACTTTCAGGTGTGATTTATCAGTACCTCATAATCCATGCCATATTTATTCTGCGTCACAAGGTAAAGGCCCTTCCACTGCACCAGTAACTTATTATGATCTCTGGGTAGTAGGAGGAGAACCCAGTCGACCGGCTTCAGATTTTTCTGAGTGGCTTTCTTATCATAGTAGCCCTTATAGCGTTTGCGCGCCCTTTCCAAGCCCCGATGTGCACGCCTGCATATTTACTACAAATTGTCCCGCAACTCGAGAACGTATGTGTAAGTTGTCTTGAGTTATGACGCAATCTCTTGATTGGCCCACAGCTCCTTAAGTATTGTAAGTGGGCCTCTAACGGTCCTCCCATACAACATCTCGAAGGGTGAGAAACCAAGACTCATTTGCGGTACTTCGCGGTAAGCGAACAAAAGAGCTGGGAGATATCTATTCAAGTCAGCAGTCTCTCTTTGCACATTTTCTTGACCATATTTTTGAGTGTGCCGTTGAACCGCTCTACAAGCCCATTCCACATGAGATGGTAAGGCGTTGTCAGTAACCGCCTTAGTGCCAAAAGGCGGTCAACCTCTTTGATTAGTTCGGACGTGAAGTTCAAACCCCGGTCACTAAAAAGTTTCTTCGGGAACCCCTAACACGAGAACATCTCCACAAGACCCTCCGCCACGTGATATTGTCGATAGTCTTCAATCGATTACCGTTAGAATAACGAGTGGCCACTTAAACCACAGTAAGCACATATCTATGCCCCCTGGGGGGACTGGGTAGATTCGCCCCACAATTTCCATAGCGTCTCCTTGAAACGGTAGGTCGATGGCTGGCATCTTGCGACGAGGTACGGCACCAACTATTCACTTCGGAACTGTGCGCTGGCACGCGTCAGATAATTGAACAAAGCGTTTAGCATCACTCTGGACACCTGGCCAGAAGAACTCCTCGGTGATCCTAGACACCGTTTTTTAAACACTCTGGTGTCCGGCCATAATGGCATTGTCACAACATTCGGTGAATAGTCGGAAAAATGGCGCTACACGAAAGCAATCGTGCCCTCGCACTGTAAAATAAAACATAACACAGCGGAGAAAGAACCCCAGACAGCGCGTAGCTTTGCGTCTGCTGCTGCCCTTTCCACTCCGCTCGCCGGCGCGGTGCGAAAGGAAACATTGCCAAGCGCCGCCGATTTCTCTAGAATTTTCGAGTAGTTTCTACTCACTGTAGACGGAGTTGGCGCAAGCTTACCGTGCTGAAGTGATGCCCTCGCCCACTGGCTCTCGCGCCGGCGGCGGCGGCACGCTAGAAAGATCTCAATGCTTCTGCAATGCGGTCTCCGACCTTGACCAACGGGGTCGCGCGCCCGGTGCGAGAAGAGCTTGTGCAGTTGATACTGCGCGCCTGCCCATGCGCGAAGAACGAACAGACAAAGACCGCGCCTATAATTGAGGGTTTCAACCGCTGTTTCTCAGCCTGAGCCGCCTTTAAGTTTCCAAAAAGCGCGTCCGCTCTTCTCCCGGGAGAACACCACCACGTGCGCCAAACTGCCGATCGGCCCCGTCGTGCTCCTCAGGTCGTCGGACTGTCGCAGTGCCCGGTGAACAAATTGTATTTTGTTTGTCACCCTGTGTTAGTGCACTTCAAGTGCGAAGATTTTGTTGACTTGTAATATCTCTCGTTTGTTATTTTGCGCGAGTTGCATTGTATTTGTAAATCACTTTGCCTGCGCTTGTACGAGTGATCGTGAAATCCTCTGTATCGTCCCTTTGCTCTATCAACTTTGTTTTGTTTGTGATCTTTGGCTCCAACCCATTCTCTGGCTTGTGACCGGCGTAAGCTGGGCACCAAACGACCACCTCCCCTGTCACTTGGTAGCTGGTCGCCGGCTTTGCTTGCCACGTTGAGTCGAGGGCATATCCTTTGTGACCGAGACTGCTACCCCCCACAAGCTCTAAGGGTGTATGAGAGTGCAGGCTAAAGTCCGTGAAGTGGTGACATTCTGGTGTCCGCGAAAAGACGTTTGGTGCTTTGCAAGCGCAGAGGACGGAGAAAAAGTCGGAAGGAGTTTACGAAGTGGTCGTGAGCGAGTGTTAACAGCAGAGTGATATTTTGAGGTGCCGAGTAGAAGCGGTTGGATATGCTTCCCCGAGTTGAGCTATGCTCGAGGCTTGAGCAGCTGGGACTCCAACATGAACCTAACAGATATTGTTAACTTGGGTCATCAGCTGGGCCTGGAAAAAGTCAACGTTGCGGATTGGGCGAACCAGGAAATAGACGGGAGAGAGGGAGCGAAAAGAAAAAGAGAGGCGGAGAGAGATGGCTAGAGAAGCCTCAGAGAGAGAAAGTGAAATGGCTCCAATAGCTGCGAAACCATAAGAATAAGCGCACAAATAAAATAAGAGTGCGCGTCATGGTCCCGAGGAAAGCAAAGTGCCCAAAGAGAGGCAGTGAAGTTCGAAGCGAAACAAGGAAGATAATTTCAACGGGTTAAAGAGATTCTTATGAGGGACGATGAAGAGAGAAGAGCGAGCGTCAGCTCACTGCTCAAGGCGAAAGAAGGGAGAGGAACGGAAGAGTGCCAGAGCCCTCAGTGAAGTGCTACCGGTGCAAGAAGGGAGGTCATTACGCCTCTGATTGCCGTGGAAACTTAGTGAGCAAGAGAGTGGCTAATTGTTTCAGATGTGTAGATAAGGCACACAAAGCAGTGGCGTGCCCAATTTTCGAGACTCCAGTCGCACAGGTGTCGCATCCCTATGCCTCTTAGTACAACAGCGACGAGGAAGACATTAGTGCCGACCGCGTAGAACAGGCATACTGGGAGAGACGTCCTGTGTTATGTAGTTACGTGCGTCAGACCAGGGTCTTTAACTGAGGGATTGCCGGTTCTCACTGGAAAAATTCGGGGAAATTCGGTTTCTGTTATTAGACAGGAAGTACCGGCGTTTTTATCAAAAGAGAATTGCTTACGGATGAAGAACTTCAAGAGAAATGATCCTTGTGTATTTCGTGCATGGTTCCACTCAGCTGTAACATGAAGCCATAGTGCACCTGATAACTCCGTACTTCACCGGAGAAGTGACAGCGCTATGCATGGAGCGCCTACTGTATGACCTCATCTTGGGTAACATCAAGAGCGCGAGATCGCCGAACGACCCAGAGATGTGGGCCACCGAAGCCGTCTCTTTGGGCACATCTAATCCAGAAGTTGCGTGCCGTGTCAATGTCCTCCAAGGTAAGGAACTCCTCAGCAACAGCATTTTTTCTCCGGCAGTTGTTTTCAAATCTTCGTATCCAGGCTGTCACTCTTAGCAAGCGATTTAAGCTGTTATATTTTCTGGTCGCAGCGATAAAGTACTGGGCTCAGGGACAAAAATTTGATTTGTTTGTCTCTTCATTTCTTCTGCAACCGCCATCTCCTGTGCTGGTGCCTTGGGCATCTCTGGAAAATCTTCTATGCCTATGGCGTCCAGTTTCGCGAAGTTCTGCGGCGTACTGGGTACATGTACAGCTGTCTGCAGACGTGTCCGTAATATGCAAACATTATTTGCTAGTATGAGTTTGGAGGTCACACTGAACGGCCACTGGATTGTTTAACCAGGCCTGATGTTAAAGGCTCCCAACCCCTCGTTTTCGCTGCTTCGCTGCATTTCACCAGTTTGTAATTCCCAGAAACGATCGGCGCCAATTTATAATCCAATTTCTGGGACAGGTGGCATGCCGGGATGGCGAAATTTGTCTGCGATCAACACTCTTCCGAGTTCCATCTTTTGCACTACACTGTGATCTGCGGCCACCTGCTGGGCATCCTTGCATATAAGAGGCACCTCAATAGCCTGTACTGAGGTTTCTTGGCTGCTATACTTGCTCCGAAGGTGAAGTTCGACGGACCGGCACCTTTGTAAATGAGCGACAGACTGCCCAAAGGTGTTCAGATGGAAGTCGCTCGGTCCCAACCTCTTTAAATCAAGTGTTTCTGAGATGTCCTCTCGAATAATTTTTTTTTGGCTTCCACCTTCCATTACGCTCCGGATGTAGCCGTATTTAGTGTCCCCCACAGAAAAGGCGCGGAAAGTCTGCAGCGCTGTCTCGTGAGACTCTTTTCATTTAGCGGCTGCATGCAGGTTTGTGGCAGTGACCTCAGTTGGTGCGTCGGTTTTGTCTATTGTCCAACTGAGATTGCACATTGAGGTGGCGTGTGTTTTTTCACAATACTCGGAACTTATCCTTTTCCTGCAATCCTTAGATCTGTGACCCCACTTAGTGAGCCGAAAGCACCTTCTTGCCTTGGCTAACTTCTGTATCTTTGTTTGTCAGCGCAGCTGTGCAACTCTCAGCGCCGTGCTTGTTGGAATCACAGAACACGCATTTCTCAGTCTTTTCTGATTGCGTAGAAAGCACAGCGGCACTGGCACTATGCTGATTCGTGAGTTTTTCTATGCGCTGCATGTCATATGGATTCTTCTCGGCCACAAAGACCGGATCTTGTTTGCACCGCTCTTTCTCTCTTACTGATGTGTGCGTAGAAGAGGACTGTTGCGCTGGCGAGGCGGGGCTCCTGTCGGCTGGCGACGATAATCCGGTCTTTGCAGCTCGGCTTCTCAGTCGATGAAACTTCACTACCATGTCTCGCGACAGCGCTGTTAGTACGATGTCGCAAAGCATTGCAGAGTAAGCATGCGTGGCCACTCCGAGTCCTGTGAGTCCGCAAACGAATGCTCGCACATGGTCGTAGAGCCGGCGGAGTCCTTTGACACCTCCTGAAGACGATACAGATGGCAGCATCCTTAATTTTGCAAAGTGTTCCCGCACTATTCGTCCCTTGTCGCCGAAACGGCGCATCAGTATCTGTACTGCGTCGTCAAAGCAGGCATCTGTTGCCTGCAGTCCTCTTACTGCCGACGAGGCGGGACCGGTGAGGAGGCTCTTTATGTAATGATAATTCTTCGCCTTTGACAAGCTCCGGTTTTCATGCACCGTCTCGCGGAAGCATTTCCAAAAAGTCTGCCAATGGTAAGCTCGCCGTTGAATGATTCTAGATGCAGCTTCGTGAGCTTTATGCCACTGTGCCTTGGTGTTGGCAGCGACGCTTGCGTCGATTCGGCGTTGGGCACTGCAGGCGCTGTCGGTTGCGAAGCTGCTAACCGAGCCTTGAGTAGACCGAAAGTGTTCATAGCCAGGTCGTCGTATTCGATGGCCTCGGTGAATTTGGTCCCGAAAGCTCCCTCGGGTAGATTGTCCTATAAGTCGTCGTTTAACTTCCGTAGTTCATCGTTGCTTACTTGTAGTCTGTGCGGCAGACCTGTCAGTTGATGAACGCCGGCTGTCGGTAGTACTGCTGTAGTTTCGTTGATTATGATGGTGTTCTGCCCTCGCCGACTTCTCCACTTGGCCTTGAGCTTTCCCATGTTGTCGTTTCTTCAGCTCAGTCTTTGGAGTCCCTCGGGATACATTCGGATTTCACCGGTGTCTTCTTATCCGGGGTTTCGGCACCATGTAATGTGTAGTAGCTTCATATGAACCTAGCGATAATGCTACTACTTTGAACTTTAAACTTATGGGGTTCGAATGATAGCGGATTAATCACACGGTGACAAAAAGTGAATAACGATAAAACACACTGGCTGAATTCAAGAAACATTACACACGTCTTCTTTCGACGACTCTTCGCATTGGCCCCGTCCACCCGTTTTTTCCCCTCAGCCCACGAGGCACTCTTCCTGTCTTCCCCGAACGTGCACACGATTTTGGTGGTCGCATCACCACCCCCCACTTGAGCCGTGGCCGACATCCGGAGATCGTTCGGGAAGGAGACCCCTTCCAGGCGTATAGAGCTAAAGTGCCGTCGGTAGCCACCCGCGCGGCTCTTCTCTATGTCGCTGCCAATTAAAGGCGCCGCGATGTTGGTGGCCTTTCATCCGATTCTTTCGGGTGCCGCCGTTTGGGTGTCTCCAAGGGCGCTCAGGTTTCTGATGCCATGTGTTCCTGCTTTGTACCACTCTTCCACAGCTTGGTGTTTCTTTCCGGGGAACAGCTGTTTCCGTGGTTTCTTTACATCGTGCTCCTCTGGTTGTCGGACTGTCGCAGTGCCTGATAAACAAATTTTCTTTTGTTTGTTTCTCACTCTGTGTTAGTGCATTTTAAGTGCAAAGATTTTGTTGAATTGTAATCTCTCTCGTTTGTTACTTTGCACGAATTGCATTGTATTTGTAAATCACTTTGTATGTGCTCGTACGAGAGATTACGAAATGATCTGTATCGTCGCTTTGCTGTATAAACTTTGTTTTCGTTGGGAACATTTGGCTCCGACCCATTCTCTGGCTTGCGACCAGCGAGAACCGCGCACCAAACGACCACCGCCTTGTAATTTGGTGGCTGGTCTCTGGCTGAGCTTGCCACGCTGAGTCGAGGGCACCTCCTTTGTGACCGAGACGGCTACCCGCACACGCTGTAAGGGTGTCTGGGAGTGCACGCAAAAGTGCGCGAAGTGGTGACAGGCGTCGTGTCTTAAACGTAACACTGTCTCTCTCTTATGTTTCGGGAACACAAGCTGTTGGACCCGCCTTCCTGAGCTAAATATGCATTATCTGTGCAGTAGATCGTTCACCAATTGATCTTCAAATGACGTAGGACTCCTCTTTCTTTTCACTTTTTCCCTGACTTTTTCAAAGCAGGCTTACAAGCTCGTGTCTTCTTTTCGCCTATTTGCAATTTCGCCCGGTGTTACACTTAGACACATCGTAACTGGTGTAGAGAGCGGACGCTGCGTTGCTCGGAGTGTCGCTTGAGCCCTTGTCTCCACTACCGACGAGAAACTGACTGCCCCATCACACACCTGAGCTTTCGTGGGCCTGTCCTCCTTTCCGTGTTCTACAACGTCGAGAATCCACTCGGTATCGGGGTCTTCGACACTTCTTGCACCCTTAATGTTTCCCGAGATGAGATCGTAGATGGGTTGCCCTACGCATTGTGCCACTACCTGTCCAGTGTAATATGGCCTGGACACTAGAACCCTGGCTACAGGAAGGTACCTTACAGTGTTGTCTATACGTGTGACGGCCAACACTTCCCCTGTAAGATCCTCGTCTTTCACCAAGCTTCTCTGAACAAAATCTATGTTGGCTCCGCTGTATCTAATAAAAAATATGGGTAGGTCCCGTATTTTCACAACCACCAACGGCACTGATGCTTTTGACTTGGAGGTTCGACTCATTGCCTCATTTTCCAGCGGCGTTTGCACTCATTTTAGCTTTGTGTCACATATATTAAGAAGCCTAAATTAAATTTTAAAGGAAAGAGGTGTGAAGAAGACGTGGATTAACAGAAGAATAAAGAAGATGAAGAAGCATTCGGTGAGGTGGAGAGAGATGATTGGTGGTGAAGAGAAGCTGAAGACGACGACACGGTTTGCGTGTACTAATGCGAGGCTATAAAAGGGCGAGTGAGAGCGAGGCACGGGGAGGAACAGCAGAGAAGCGGAGGCTCCGGCGGGTCAGGGGCGCTTTGGCTGGAAGCGAGCGACGCCGGCTATTGCTCCGGAGAGCTCGCGTTCTGCGGCTTCGGATCGTGGACTCCCTTCCGTGCCTGAGCCCGTTCCGGGGAGTCAACGGAGTACGCTACCGCTCGCTACGGCCAGGGGTGTGTCCACTACGAGAAAGTCAAAAAGGCGCTCCTTCAAAGATTCAGGCTTACGGCAGAGGGTTTTCGTGATAGGTTTCGCACCGCGAAACCTGAGGATTCGGAAACCGCTAAGCAGTTTCTCTGCAGGCTGACCACCTATTTTGATAGGTGGCTTGAAATGTCAGAGAAAACAGTTTTGAAGGGGTGCGTGACAGGCTGGTCACAGAGAAACTTTTAGCGTGCTGCAGCTCAAAGCTTCGCTATTCCTGAAGGAGAAAAAGTTGTGTTTATTGGAAGAGTTCGCCGACACGGCAGACCAACTCATCGAGGCTCAACGCTAAGAAATTTGAGTAAGGCAAAGGAGGAAACCCAAAAGATCTTAGAGACAAATGCGGCAAAACCAAGAGCATATGGAGGTGCATTTAAGGCGCCAGTAAGGTGTTTTCTCTGGGGCAAGGTGGGACACCATGCAGTTGACTGTCGGACAAGTAGCATTGCCCAAAAGACACAGGTGGTGTGTCAAGGTTGTAAGAGGAGGAGTCATACTCTGGATGAGTGCCGATACAGAACGCAGAACCCAGCTGCATGCGTTGCCGACTCTTGGGTAGAAATTGTCAAGGCACCCGAAGTTGCACAGCTGAAAGGAGAGCAAACGCCGCTGGAAAAGGGGGCAGTGAGTGGAACACCCAAGTCGAAAGCAGAAATGCCAGTGGTGGTTGGGCAAAAAGGAGACCTTCCTATATTGGTGCTTAGAGACAGCGGAGCCAACAGTCTTGGTTCGGAAAAGCCTGGTGAAGGACGAGGATCTTACAGAGGAAGCATCGGACGTCACTCTTGTAGACAGCACAGTAGGGTACATTCCTGAAGCAAGGATTTTAGTGTCCACGCCATATTATACTGGGCAGGTAGCGGCAAAATGCGTAGACCAACACATCTAGGATCTCATCTTGGGAAACATTACGCGTGCAAGAAGTGTCGAAGACCCCTATCCCGAGTGGAGAATGCTCGACGTTGAAGAACATCCAAAGGAGGAAAGGCCCGCGACAGCTCAGACAGGTGCAATTAGTTTCTCGTCGGCAGTGGAGACAAGAGCTCAAGCGACAGCCCGAGCAACGCAGCGTCCGCTCTTTACTCCTGTTACTATGTGCCTGAGCGTAGCACCGAGCGAAATTGCAATTAGGCAAAATGGAGACCCGAGCTTGAAGGCCTGCTTTGAAAGAGTCGGGGAAAATAAAAAGAAAGAGGAGTCGTACGTCATTCGAATATCAATTGGTAAATGGTGTTTTGCACAGGGAGTACATATTTAGTTCAGGAAGTCGAGTACAACAGCCGGTGTTACCGAGAGATATGCGAGAGACCGTGCTACGCTTAGGACATCACGCCATTATGGCCCGACACAAGGGTGTTCAAAAAACGCTGTCTAGGATCACCGAGGAGTTCTTTTGGCCGTGTGTTCAGAGTGACGTTAAGCGCTTTGTTCGCTAATGTTACGTGTGCGAGCGCACAGTTCCAAAGGGAGGAGTTGATTGCGTACCTCTGGGCAAGATGCCAGCCATCGACCTACCGTTTCAGCGAGTGGCTATTGACATTGTGAAGCCAATTTGTCCAGTATCCGCCAAAAGCCATAGATATGTGCTTACTCTGGTTGACGTGGCTACTCGTTATCCTGACGCTATACCACTGAGTACTATTGACAGTATCCAAGTGGCGGAGGGTCTTGTGGAAATATTTTCGCGTTATGGGTTCCCGAGGGAAGCTTTAAGAGACCGGGGCTTGAACCTGACATCGGAATTAATGAAGGAGGTTAACCGCCTTTTGTCACTAAGACAGTTATTGACGGCGCCTCACCATCCCATGTGTAATGGGCTTGTAAAGCTGTTCAATGGCATCCTCAAACATATGATCAAAAAAATGTGCCATGAGAGACCTACTGATTGGGATAGATATCTCCCAACCCTTTTGTTCGCTTACCACGAAGTACCGCAAACGAGTCTTGGTTTCTCGTCTTTCGAGATGTTATATGAGAGAACCTTAAGAAGTCAACTTGAAATACTCAAGGAGCTGTTGGTTAATAAAGAGATTGCATCAGATCGCAAGACAACATACAAATACGTCCTTGAGTTGCGGGACAGCTTGCAGGAAACATGCAGGCTTGCGCATAAAGGCCTGGAAAAGGCGAGTGAACGCCATAAGGAATATTATGAAAAGAAAGCCATTCACAGGAATCTGAATCCGGGCGACAGGGTTCTCATCCTGCTGCCCACGGATCATGATAAGTTACTGATGCAATGGAAGGGCCCGTACCTTGTGACACGGTAGGAAAAGGACATGGGTTCTGAGTTATTGATAGAGGACACTAAGAACGTTTTCTATGTAAACATGTTGAATAAATACGAAGAAAGGGGTCCCGTACGGTATGCCCCCAAGGTAGCATGTGCGAGGAGACGTGATATTTCCGAGGTGCCCACGTGTAGTGGGGAGAAAAATGCAACAGGAGATAAGGTGCTAATGAAGCCCAATGTGAATGAAGACAGACGATCACAGCTCTACTCCAAATCAAGGGGGAGACGTTTCCGGATGGGCCAGGCAAAACAGGTCATATGTTACAAATTAGACTTGTATACAGATAGAGCTAACTGAACAGTTCTAGGTATATCTGGGATGTATCTTCTTGTGGTTGATGATGATGTTATTGTTGCTGTTATGTGATTAAGCACGGATTGTTTTGTAGACATTAACATGTGTATTAAGAAGACCGCACGGACAACGGCAGTGGTGTGTTGATGTTCCGTAAGTGCAGTGAGTGTGCTGTGTTAGTGGTGAGCTTCTGGTGTGTGCTGGACATCTGCGGTGTATTGTGTGCTGGGTCCAGAATCGCCAGAGAAGATAGTCGCTGGATGGCTTGAAGATGAGGATGACGTGAGCAGTTTCCATGCAAAAACTCTTGAGAGAGGAAGCCCTGGTCACATATAATAAGGAGCCTAAAATAATATTATGAAAGAAAGAGGTGTGAAAAAGACGACGTGGATTAACCGAAGAATAAAGAAGATGAAGAAGCATTCGGTGAGGTGGAGAGAGATGATTGGTGGAGAAGCATTCGGTGAGGTTGAGAGAGATGATTGGTGGAGAAGAAAAGAAGACGACGACAAGGATTACGTGTGCTAATGCGAAGGCTATAAAAGGGCGAGTGAGAGCGAGGCACGGGGGAACAGCAAAGAAGCGGAGGCTCCTGCGGGTGAGGGGCACTTTGGCTGGAAGAGAGCGACGCCGGCTATTGCTCCGGTGAGCTCGCGTTCTACGGATTCGCATCGTGGACTTCCTGCCATGCCTGAGCCCGTTCCGGGGAGTCAACAGACGACGCTACCACCGGCTACGGTTAGGGGTGCGCCCGGACTTTTGCCACCCATCCGGGTTGTGCCCCCAACGCACAACACTGGCATCACCTCTACGGGCGCTTGGACCTGGAGCTTGTACGACGCAGCCAGCGACTCCAGCCCTAGCACGTCGAACGCCGCCTCGACGCCGGCTACTGGATCTATACAACGCCACAGCCGCACCGAACCAACTGTGAGCACGAATGCCGACAAACAATAGTCGAACACTGGTTGTAGTAGTAGACACTTGTAGCAGTACTAGACGCTGTCAGCAGTGTGCCCGGGTCATGTGTATATATAGTCTTTGTGTTTTGTGTTAGTTTTGTGTCCTAGTGTGTGTGTCACGTAGGGTGTAAGAAATGAGCGTTTGTGTGGGCACACCTGTCGCTTAGTTCATTCCTTCGGTCCGAGTGTTCTCCGGGGAGATCCGTGACACTGTGGAACTTCAGGTGGTGTGACAAGTTCTGCCCCAGGGTCGACAACGTATGCAGCTAGGACCTGCGTTCTATATCGGTACTCATCCAGAGTATGACCACTTATCTTACAACCTTTACACACAACCTGTGATTTGTGGGCAATATTACTAGTCCGACAGTCAACTTCACAGTGTCCCAGCTTGCCGCAGAGAAACACCTTACTGGAGCCTTAGATGCACCGCCATATGCTCTTGGTTTTGTTTCATCTGTCTCTTGGACGTTTTGTGTTTGCTCCCTTTGCTTTCTCATATTTCTGATTCCTTGAGCCTCGAGGAATTTTTCGGTAGTGTCAGCAAGTACTTCCAATGAACACAACTTTCTTTCAGGAAAAGCGCTTGCCTTGAACTTCAAAATGTTAAAAAATTGCTCTCCGGCCAGTTTGTCACGCACGCCTTCAACTCTTTTCTCCGTTTGACATATCAAGCCACCTAGCAAAATAGTTCCTCAGCCTGCAAGAAAACTGCTTAGCGGTGTCAGAATCTTCAGATGTCGCGTTGTGAAATCACTCACGAAACCCCTCCGCCGTAAGCATCAATCTTTGGAGCAGTGTCTTCTTGACTTTCTCGTAGTCCATGGATTCAGCAGCACGCATCCTTCCAAACACATTCAGCGCCTCCCCGACTAAACAAATGCTCAATGCCCTGGTTCATTCACTACGCTCCTAGCCTTTCCCCAAAGCTATCCGCTTGAATCGGTGCAGATACGCGTCCAAATCATCTCTGTTTTCATCAAAAGGAGCCATCAGCTTTCTTGGACAAACTCTGGTCGGTCTAGAATATTCTGTACCCGTTAAGGAACGCTGATCATTGTCCGTGATCTCCTCTTATACTCCCGCGTATTGCGCCTGGTTCCACAAAAGAAACTCCTTCTCCCGTTCTATCCTTATTTTCTCCGGTTCTTCTGCCTCGCGAGCTCTTCTAGCCTCTCGCTATTCTGGCTCGCGAGCCCTTTTAACCTCGCGCTCTTATGAATCGCGAGCGTCTGCGCAAGCGTCTGCGCGTCCTTGCGCCCTTTCCTATCTCTGCCCATCTGCCTGCTCTTTCTGCCTCTTTGCTACCTCCTCATAGAGACGCTTCGCCTGTTCCTTGCTGAGCACTAGCTTGAGCGCCAGTTCAAAATTTTTTACAAATCCATACTTTCATCCGTCGAGAGATGGGAAAAATCCGAGACAAAGAAAAAGAAACAAGAAAATGGATACTGGCACAGGCTTGCCACTCAACTTTGTCGCAGATCTACCCGCAGAACACTCGGACTGAAAGAATGGACTAGGTGACTGGTGCACCCACACAGACACACATTTATTACACCTTACGCAACACAAACACTAGCACACAAAACTAACAAAACTAAGACAAAACAAAAAAGACTATCATTACACACTACCCGGTGCCACCACTTCGCGCACTTTTGCGTTCGCTCCAAGACACCCTTACAGCGTGTGCTGGTAGCGGTCTCGGTCACAAAGGAGATGCCCTCGACTCAGGATGGCAAGCTCAGCCGGAGACCAGCTAACAAGTGACAAAGGGGTTGGTCGTTTGTTGCCCAGCTTTCGCCGGTCGCAATCCAGAGAAATGGTCAGAGCCAAATATTCACTAAACAAAACAATATTTATACTTCGAAGAGACAATACAGAGGATTTCACAATCACTCGTACGAGCACATAAGAAGTGATTTGCGAATTCAATGCAACTCGTGCAAACTAACATTTGAGAGAGATTAGAATTCAAAATATTTGCACCTAAAGTGCACTAACACAGAGAGACAAACAAACAAAACACAATTTGTTTACCGGGCATTGCGATAGTCCGACGACCTGAGAAGCACGACGGGGCCGATCCGCAGACTGTCGCACGTTGCCTCGCTGGTCCGTGGCTCGGCGAGTGGTGTGCTCCCGGAAGTCGATTGGGCGCGCTTCTCGGAAGCTTGAACGGCGGCTCGGGCTCACAGAAAGCAGTTAAATCCCTCATTTATAGACGCGGTCCGCGTCTGTTCGTTATTTGCGCCAAGGCAGACGCGCACATACACGCAGTATGAACTGCACAAGCTCCTTCTCGTCCTCGCACTGGGCCCGCGACCCCATTGGTCAAGCTCGGAGGCTGAGTTCTAGAAAGTATCGAGGGCTCCCTCATCTTGCGCCGTCAGCGATGCGTGGGGAAAAAGGGAGAGGGCACCACTCTTCATGGTCAAGGATACATCCTTTCCATCGAGAATGAGTAGAAACTGCTCGGACCTTCTGGAACAATCGAGAGAGCGCGGCCATGTCTCTGTTGGCGCCACGCCGGCGAGCAAAACGGAAAGGGCAGCAGCATACGCAAAGCTACGCGCCCTCATGGGCTCGTTCTCGGCTGTTTTTTTGTTTTATTTTACTGCGCGAGGGCGCGATTGCTTACCCGCAGCCCCATTTCTTCGAATATGCGCCGAATTTTGTGACAACTGTTAACACTGCTATTAGTGTCTACTACTACTAGTGTTCTACAGTTAGAGGTCGGCGTTCGTGCTCACGGTTGGTTCGGTGCGGATGCAGTTTTGTATGGGTCCAGTAGCCGGCGTTGAGCTGGCGTTCGACGTGCTCGGGCTAGCGTCGCCGGCGGCATCGTTGGCTGCATCGTACAAGCTCCCGGTCCAAGCGCCCGTGGAGTTGATGCTTGTGATGTTGGCGTTAGGGGCGCCACCCGGATGTGTAGCGACAGCGCTGGAGACATCCCTAGCCGTAGCAGTTAGTAGCCTCCTCCATTGACTTCCCGAAACGGGCTCAGCAACGGCAGTAAGTCCGCGGTGCGAAGCCGTAGAGCACCGGTGCAGCAGCCGGCGTTGCCCTCTTCCAGCCGAAGCGTCCCTGACCCGCCGGAACCTCCGCTTCCCCATTCTTATCCCGCGCCTCGCTCTCTCTCCACGTAATTCCTCCACGTTAGTCCACGTAATCGTTGTCGTCGTCCCCTTCTTCTTGTCCTCTCCACCAATCATCTTCTTCCACCTTAGCGAATGCTTCTCTTCTTCACCTTCAGTAGTTTTCGGTTATTCCACGTCATCCTTATCGCCAACCAGGTCATCTTCTTCAAACATCTCTAGTTCATAATAATATTTTAGACTCCCTGTTATATCTGACACTCTGAAAAGTCGCAGGACCATTGCAGAAACCAAAGGGTATACGAGTGAACTCAAACAGCCCTCTGTGGCACGAGAACGCGGTCTTAGACCGTTCAGCGTTCGCCATCTGGACCTGTAGGTAACCTTTGGAGGCATCAAGCGTGGAAAAGCACCGCGCGCTGCCCAGGGTTCCTACGATTGAGCTGATCGTCAGGAGCGGATAGGCATACTTGCGAGTCAGAGCATTCAAATGGCAATAATCCACACATAAACGGGGGCTGCCATCTTTCTTCGGCACCAGCACAACTCGAGACACCCAAGCGCTGGACGAGCGACGGATAATGATCGCCGACAGCATCTCATCCAGCAAACTATCGATCACCTGCCTTTTCGCGAGGCTGACGGGTCTGCGGTTGCAATTCAAAGGAAGCGCATCTCCGGTGTAGATCTTGTGCCTCACTGATATAGTAAAGCCAGGCTGATCTGTGAAGAGCACATCGTACTGACGCAACAGTGCTGTCAAACGGGCCTTCTTTGTGTCATTCAAAGTTGCCGCAAGTGCGGCCGGCTGATGTGGTGCCTGGTCGTGCGCGCCGCTCGGTCCCAAAGAGAAGCGTGTATGACGGAACGCTCGGCAAAAGGCCTTGGCCCTGGTCGTTGAGCGAAGCACTCTCCGAACGCCTTCACTGCTCAGGCGGTTATTGACGCCGCTGGGCTGATGAACGGCTTCAGCTGGGAAAATGGTCTGTCGCGACAGCCGCCATTTGCATTTTCCACCACGATCCCGGTTTTCAGGAGAAAGTCTCTTCCGAGAATCATGGGCACACTGAGCTCTGGGAGATTAATGAAACGCGTGCGTCTCGTCCGCTCTCCGCATCTGACAGTTAGCCTCGTGGCGCCAGCCGAATGGGCTACGTCTTTCTCAAGATTGAATGCTTACGGCAGTCCCGCAAGCGCACTGAGTGCTTTTGCAAGTGGGACAACACCTCTTCACTCAACAAGGGGGCACTGGCTCCCGTATCTAGTAACGCCAAAAATTCGCGGCAAGCAATGGCGACAGGAATAAAATGAACATGCGCACTAGCAAAGCAGCTTGCTCGGTGCGTCAAGGAAATTAGCAAAGACTGAGCGGGTCGTCCCTTTACGACCGACCCCCGCCGCCGTTTTCCTGCCTCACAGGAGGCCTGACCAAGTGTTCCTTCTCTTTACAGCGGAAAGAGCGCACACCGCCGCGAGATTGGTCACGTGATAATGGCACCTCTCCCTGTATGTGTCCTCCCGCTGCAAGGCCAAAGGTGCGGCTGATTCTGGTTTCCCCCTCCGCCGTGCGTTGCAGTGCTTGGCGTTCCTCTGCACGCGGTTCAGAAAACGGTGCAGCGCAGGCTGTTCATCTCATGTACGAGTAGGGATCGAGAGCTCATTCGCTCAACTCCTTCGTTTTGCCCGCTAACAACTGCAAAGGCAGGTTGCGCGGGTGGCTGCCGGTGGGGTAGAGGCATGGCCCCTCTTCTTTCAAAGCGTGGCTCGAGGGTCTCGCTCGCTCTTAAGTGGCCTGGTCCTTACCGAGTGGTCAGAGTCTGGTCGCCGCTCGCGTATCTGCTGGAGGATCCCCGTTCGAGGAAAGCCAGCCGTGCCTCAACCCCGACCTGAAGGCCTTTTGATCACGGTCTGACGAGCTTGCTTCGGTACCCACTGGTATCATAGCGAAACGCAAAGCAGCAACTGTTGCTGCAGAACGCAAGCGTACCGCGCACTAGTACAATCTGAGGCGATGGTCACCGTTGGTATTGATGCCGGAAGGCGGACTCTTCCTCAACCGAAAGCACGCAGCCTCAGCTAGCTGGCAATCTTATTCGTCGGGCCTTACTCATAATTATTTGAATATTTGCTACACAGCTACGCCCAAATACCTCTTTGACAAGCCATACAAACGTGCCTTTTGCAAGCTCAGGTGCCCTTCTTTAATTCCTCCTCTTCGGTACTCTGATGACACATATACTGAAACACTTCCTGACACTGTAAAGCTGCTGCTTCGTACTCAGACTGCCACGGATACTTCTTCTTACGATATTCCTTTCCATACTCATGTTCGGGGCGTTATAGTTCAGCCTTACAATAACTCAGTTCAAGATTTATCCTTCACTGCTGCGCAGACTGAAGCTGTAATCAGCTCGATCGCTCTGAGGACTTCTCCTGGCCCTGATCTGATCTCTCGTCGTTTTGTTCTCGCCTTGTGTTATGCTCGCCTTTTGTTTTTCCACTCTATTTTCAATTCTGCATTGCATTTGGGTTACTTTCCTCATATTTGAAGAGTTGGGAAGATTATTTTTATTCCCAAACCGAATATACCAGCGCACCTTCCCAATTCTTACCAGCCTAGGTGCATTAATTCGACTTTCGTTAGAGTGCCCGAAAGTTTGTTGTATGGTAGTCTTTAGTACTTCCTGTTCCAGAATAATCTACTGCACAGAAATCAGTATGGTTTCAAACATGGCCGTAGTTCTGTTCAGGCTCTCCATCGTTTATGGGAGTTATTATAAACATATAAACAACGAACGGTTCCAGTGGTTTCCATTTCTCTGGACTTGAGAGGTGCATTTGATAATACTTGGTGCCTTTTGGTTTTAATATTTTCAAGACAACATCGCTGTCCAAAAAATTTATTTTCCATCTTGGCTTCTGTCCTTGATGACCGATATTTTAACTATCAATCTCCTTCTTGCACTCTTTCTGTGCCTTCTACTGTCGGTTGTCCGTAAGGTTCGCCTCTTTCGCCTTTACTTTGGAACATTTTAATTTCTGACCTCTTAAATCTCCCTGTCCCCTCACCTTTCTACATTAAGGCATATTCTGACGACACCATTTTCCTTGTCTCTGGAAAGACAAGTCGCGAGTTGTCAACATTGGGTTCAAATGTTTTACCATTAATTCAAAACTGGTGCGCCAAGTTTCGTGTTCACTTAAACCATCAAAAGTGTTATGTTTTATTTTTTTAATGAAGTACCTGCGTTGCGCAAACGTAAGCCAACTGTACGCCTATACAAATAGTCTCAAATATGAACCCATTATGAAATTATTAGAAGTTGTTTTTGACTCCCAACTAAGCTCTATTGCTCATGTTAGTCATTAGCAAGAGAAAATTATTGCATCTATGAACAAACTCCTTAATTGGTTCCATTGTCATTTTTTTTTGTTTTTCAACCGCAATTGCGCCTAATGTATCATTAGGATATTCTTCCTACAATGACCTATGCTGCCCCAGCTTGGTGGTTTCATTGTCCGCTTCCAGAATCAGGGATTGAGTCTTATCGTTGAAACGCATTCCCCTTCTTGCTCTTACTGGTGCCTACAGTACTATGAGAACTGTTGCTCTTCATGTCCTTGCCATTGTTCTTAGGTTGCCTATTTATCTTTACCTTTTTTTGGCTGTGTGTTTTTTTGGGTTTATGGCTGAAACTGAAGTGTAGCTAGTTTTCTGTTATATGAATTGATTTTTTTTATTTTACCGCGGGCTTTCACCGATGGGTAGGAGGGCATTTAAGGAGAGGACGGTGTGGGAATCCAGGCTTCCCGCCGTTTCCCTTGCGTGGATGTTGCCGGCATCCCGCGTTGTTCTCCTCTTTCCCTTTCTACCGCCTCAGGCGACGGAGAGGTGGCTGGATGACTAATCACTGTCCTTTGGCCGCAGCTCCGCCCCGGCTTTCCAAGGGCTTTTGCCATTGGTGCCTTTTGGCGGGAATTCGGGACCCGCTTGGGCAGCCGCGCGACCGTCCGAGTGGAGCCCAGAAAGAGACTCCTCCGAGACAGCATAAGATGTGTACGCTGCTGTCTTTCCGGGCCAGCCTTTGCCGTTCGGACAAGTGCATACTCGATTTCGCCCGCGCGGGTCCTCGACCCGCAGCGGCTCGAGCCTGTCCAGGGGTCCAGCGACCTCCGACAGGCGCACCTTGCGTTGACTGCCCACTCTCTCTCACAAACGACCCAACGGCCGACACGAGAGAGATCACGCCACTGCCGCGGGGACAATCTCCTGCAGTGGCGTGCTAGCGGCGTTTTACTCTTCGCTCCGAGCGCGCAGCAAAGCTTTTCTCCTCGCGCTCCCCGGGATGGGGTGACTGTTGAGTCTGTGTAGCGCAGGTGGACGACGAGAATAAACGTCTTCTTCGTGAGCTTGGAGGCGTGTGGCTTTTCGGTGAGTCGCTCTCCTCTCTGCAGAGTTTGCGTGTGCCGCAGCGGTGCCCCAGGGTCCGTGTGGGGTCGGCTGATCGGGGCCCTTGGCTCGCGCGAAGCCCGAACCCGCGGTGGTTAGTGGCGTGTGCCCACTGAGCAACCAACAACTTGCGCATTACAAATGCTGCACTGTGCAATTATGGGAAATTTTACCACTATATATAGGTTCATAGTTTCAGCGGTAGAAAATATATTCCATCTAATCGAGTGATTTTATATGGTTTTTCAAATTTTCAGTTTTTCATGTTCTTATTTAGTTATTGCTCTAAGTTAAAATGGTGTTAGGACTCTAGCACGTTTTATGGTGGAGCTGAGGGTGAGATCCTGTAACCATTTCGCAGGTGGCGTCAGGAGCTACGTTAGTATACTCAATGAGGACTGCAAAGAAGGTAACCTCTGGCTATTGGAGGCAGAATGAAGTGCGGTAGGCAAAAGAGACGAAGTTGGAAATCATGTATGAACGAAGAAATAAACCAGTAATGAAGCTAGTTGTTCTTCAAGTGCAGTGTAGTAAAGGCTAGAAATAAGCCAATAAAATGCGAAGAACTCTTCAGACATGGACTATAATATGTATTTGCCTAAAAGATTGACGGAACATGCATGATAGTTGCACGGCTAGGAACATGAACGATGGAAGGCAAACACAGTGAGAAATTCGCGTGCGAAAAACACTTTGCGCCATGAAAGCAAACCAAGAATTTCAGCATATACCTAGATGATGTCAAATAGGAATACGCGATTATAGGAAGCCAGCTGCACGATTCGACTTGGAAATAGAAGCACTCATCAGGCAACCAACCGCAAGGCCGCCTTGGCGCCCCCGCTGGCTTCTGAATGCCGCTAACACAAAGAGACCATTTGCCGTTTTGCTAGAGTGAAACGATGTAGCTCAGCGCACCAACTTAGTTATAATGCGCTAAAGCATTTAATTGGACGAGCAATGGTTCTAGGCTCAAGACACCGCACCAGCGTCAAGGTGTAGCATTTAAAGCACAATGGAACAAAGGCCACAGGTGTAGAGCCACCACAGTTCTTAGGGTGATGCGGTCTGCTGTCTAGTCAGGCTGTATATTTCAATAACTTCTTGAAGCAAAACGTCATTCTTCGGTTTTGTATTGTAATTCTTGATTTTTAATTGGTGTTGACATGAACTTTTATAATTTCACACAAATTACCCCTAACTGCATGGTACACCATTTGTGATAAACAACATTTTACTAAAATGCAGACACCAGGTAGTTTTTCTGAAAGCTCAGGTTATTATGAGTTCTTTTGGCCTGAATTGAACTCACTCTAATACTGTTAGCTAAAAATAAAAATTCATGCAGTTTGGGAAAAACTAAGAGACAACTTCATTGAAATCCGCTAGAACCAGAGATCACACATTTTCTTGCAAGCCTACAGTTGGTCAAGCCGAAAAGAAATGGTATGAAAATATGATGCTTATCTGAGTTCCATAATGCATATGAAAGTGCTTCTGATTTTTTCCTTGCGCAAACGATAGACGAGCAACATCATCGTGAACGCAACATGCATCGAGCCACTCCACCCACTGATGGAAAACGTGGTCACCACTCGGTGATTTCATTCCACCAAAAACGAAAAACAAAGTTAGCGAGATTCTGACTGTAATGTTTGTCGAACGAAGTCCCGCTACATATTTCGCAGTGATAGTTCGCACACAAAATTTATGCCAGTGTTTGGGCGCCTCTTATTTTCCTGACGGAGAAAAGTAACTCGACGTGCATTCAAAGCAGCAAACATACACCGAAGCAAATTCATTTCGGACGAAACTTCAAAATAAAAGCACAGTGGCACTGACAAATATGATCTTGAAGGGCACGCTGCTTAATTGCATTGGAGCTCTCATAACCTACCCTTTCTCTTTGTCCCTCTGTTCCCGTGCCCACTTGTAGGGTAGCATACTGGCCGTCGCCTAGCTAACCTCCCTGCCTTTCCGTTCGGCTTTCTCTCTCTCTCTCTCATAACCTACCAGCTTTGAATTTCCGCATACTCACGCTACGAACAGCATTAGTTCGGGCGTGCATGCTCTCTGCAGGCTGGCTCTGTGGCTATTCGCCGCCGCGCGAACCACAGCCCATGCCTGTTGAGTCGAGGCTGCGGCATGGAAGTTCATCATGGTACGCCAGACCGAGTGTCAGGGAGGTCTTGTTTTTGCAAGAGAAAGTGGTATCTATAATGCTGGGTGCTACCATAATTGCTTTGCTTTTTCCCCCGTATGTATTTTCATCTCTTGCTTGGAGATTCTGCCTGCCCGCAGTATTCAATATATATATATATATATATATATATATATATATATATAAGGGATAAAGGTAAATGCAGAGAAGGTGAGTGAGCGGTGCCTCGCGTAGCTGGGCGCGAAAGGTAAAAAAGGATGGGGAAGGTCACTAGGTGAAGACAGAAAGGAAAAATTAGCACCTAGAGCAGTGGTGGCATGCACTCTTTCGAGAAAAAGGCTCGGCCGGCAGAAAAGGTGACTAAAGCAGAGGGGGACTTAAGAAGGGCGGCGCACGAGAAGACAATAAGAGGCAAGGAAATGATGACGCAAACTGGTACAAGTATCATCTGAGTGCAAAAGGAAAAGCAAGAATGAAGAACGAGTCTCATGTTCAGCGCCCAAAACCATTGAAGCAGGAAATGTTGACCTGCTCTTCGATTTCGCCAAAACGGCTCCGAAGAGTTGCGCACTGTGTGCGGTCATGTGACTGGTTGAGACTAGGACAAAAACGTCACTCTGAAGATACCAAAAATATAAAACAATAACTATACTTAGCTAGCGTATTGCGTGGTCTGTAACTGCTGTATATGAGGTACAGGTGTGGCCAACATATGACAGAACATGCTTCGGGGTTTGAAGATTTTTTCACGTGTTCCTGTAATGGAGATAAAATGTCTTCTGTTCATACGCGAACGCGCCAGTGACGTATGCTAAGCTGTGCGAGAACTACCTCCTAATTTGAGTTAGGTAAGTTGTGGCGAGAGCTTGAATCACCAAAGCATGCTCCGTAATTTTATGGCCGAGACTGTACATGCGAAAAACACAGTAGGATAACAGATGCTCAAGCAGATTCATTACATTTTTTCGTTGAGCGAAGAACTGGACATGTCGGCGGGCGCCATGGCAAAGTGTCCGAGCTATTTTAAAAGACAAGATATGCTACTCAGTAATGCACCAACGTGCACAGAAAAAGCAAACAAAAACAAGTATAATTGCTATCGGTAACAACTTATGACCTTTTATAAAGCAAGGGGAGATTTATAAGCAGAAACGTATGCAAGAACCATGAATACAAAACAGCCAAAAGGACAGTAAAATGGACCAAACAGTTTGCTGCATTAAAAGAGCTATATTGAAGAGTAGAAATGGTTGTTTTTTATTTATTCTAAGTTATATCTATACGTGATTTCTTGTAATTTGCTTCTTCACGCAGTAACTGTCCAACAAGTTCATGTCTCCCGTTTATTAGCGACAAACCCTAAATCCTACTTTAGTCGCTACGTCCCTTTTATCTTAATGTGTCATATTTATATTTGTGAGCGAGTTAATTATTATCATAGAGGTAGCGAATTTATTCATTGTTTATCCAGCCGCCGCGGTGGCTGAGTGGTTATGGCGCTCGGCTGCTGGCCCGAAAGACGCGGGTTCGATCCCGGCTGCGGCGGTCGAATTTCGATGGAGGCGAAATTCTAGAGGCCCGCGTACTGTGCGATGTCAGTGCACGTTAAAGAACCCCAGGTGGTCGAATGTTCTGGAGCCCTTCATTACGGCGTCTCTCATAGCCTGAGTCGCTTTGGGACGTTAAACCCCCATAAACCATAAACCAAATCATTGTTTATCCGCAGATTCCAGTGAGCGAGGCAATGTCTCCAGAAGATGTTTTTATTTGGGTTTGCGAATTATGGGAGCTAAAAGCATATTTAATACTGCCGCGAATCTTTGCAGTGCTTGCTTGTTCATTCTTCAAAGCTTGCGGCACGTCGCTTTATCGCTTTGTTTGCGATAGAAGACGCGACCAGATTTATCTCTTTATCTCGATTGACCGCATCCAGGCAAAGCCGATTCTAACTTGTTCCTGAATGTTCAAGTAACTTTCCACGGTTTGTCTCGAAAGTTCGCTATCAGCTTATAAATTGAGACGGCCGACAGCGGCGGGTATGCTCTTCGAGGACCGCCGAGAAGACTTGCTACGCCGCCGCCGAGTGATTCAGTCTATTGTGGGCAAAGTCAGCCCAAACGAAGAGTTTTGTTTAGACACCATTGTCGCAGCCTTTCTGTTCTGCTCTCCGGACTACGGTCGCCACTTCGTGACAATATCTTCCCAGGCTACGTATAAGTAAACGTCGCAATCTTTTAAAGACAATTATTCCTTAAACTACAGGGCTACATTCGCCAACTTGAGACATGAAAGGGCGGGCTCCAAGTAGTAATCTGGTATCATACTATAGCAATATGGTATCATACTATAGCTTGTATCATAATATAGCAGCAGTGTAGTGATCGCTCTTACTTTTGAGAGCCATTTTTTTTCTTGCCTTGCTAGCACAGAAGTTGGCGTCAAAATCATCCTTGGTATGAAGTCGATTGCGTTCTTAGTTACGCAAAGGCAATTACACGCTTAAAAATTGGCTGTGGTTTAGCTCTGCTCAAACCTGGAGTGACGCGAGGGCTACATCTGGAAGAGTGGAACTCCTTTTCGCAGGAGCGTTCCTTCTTCATCTTCGTGCTTGGAAGTGGATTCACTCTCTCCCCCTGTCCCCTCCCCCCACTTGGCACGGCGCATGCGCGCAGCTGGTGCAGCTCGGTTTGGCCGGCGCTCCGCACCCCCGACAAAAGCAGCTGCCCCCACCACGTGACCAACCACGCGATCAGCCAAGGTGGGCAAGCTGAAAACCCGAAAAGCTGGCGTAATGGAGCCCTCACTAAAATATAGAATTATTCTGCGCACAACTATGAACGTTAGTGGGTAGAAGCAATAAATGACTGCGTTCCAATACTCTAGACGTCTAACAAGACGTCTAGTGTGATGTCTAGGAAGCCGTCTACGTGTCCATGTAATAGAACTTGTCTACTGCTCACGCCGCCTCGCGGCATAAGAATGTAACTAAAGCTTCGTGACAAATAGAACGCGTCCCAAGATGGCGGCTGTCCGTCTAGACGTCTAAGTAGCCGTCTACTTGGGAGTATTGGAACGCAGCCAATAATCGGCAAGAAAACGCATGGCGTGTATCGCGCTCGTATAAGGAGGGAAAGGCGCCAGGAGAGCGTGGCTTTCTAATCTGCTAAGAAAGGGTAGATTGAGAACGGCAAGTGGATATTCGTGGTGAATGGAAACAGTTTTGGGGTGCTACTCCTCTCTGTGGTGGCTTCAGCTGTCTGCTTTTAAACCGCCTGAGGAGGCGGCTTACAAAGCAGACCACGCTCGAGGATCGGGTGCCTCTTGGCCATCCGATCCACTTCAGACGCGTTTAACATCTACAGCCTCCGTGAGATAGCGTACACGTGCTTTTAATGTGTAAGCATTATAAGGCATTGCTTACGGTTTCGTGTCATCTCGAGCTTGTCATCATGATAACATTCGAATGAATTAAGTTATAAGTAAAAGAATGATTCCATTTAACAGAGCAACAAAAAGCTAGCAGTACAAATTATGAGGTGCATGTGGTGTAATTAGTGAACTAATCATAGCTAGAAATGTCCGAAAAGTGCGCGGGGCCGGAGCAAAAGTGGCGCCCAACCTGAAAACACTGGAAGGGGCGGAGGTAAAGCGTGACTCGTTTGAAAAACCGGAAGTGTGGACGGAGCGAAGCTTGACGCAGAATTTGAAAACAAAGCTTGCGTCATGTTTGAAAACTCAAAATGGATGATGATGGAACTTCATTACTTTAGGGAAAGAGGGGCGATGAGCCGGCAATGCTTGCACATTCCCTCAATGCGGGTGCCGCAGTGATCTCCCAAGATGGAAGAAGACGAAGACTTAGTGGGTGGCTACGTGTCTGCTTCAATGTCTGTGTTTTCGCTTTTCGCTCTCTTCTCGCGTGGGTCGGACAGTACCCTCCGTGAGACCGAATGCTGACGACGCCTCTGCGGAGAAATTCCCGGCAAGGTGGGCGCATTCTCAAGTGAGAAAACCCAACCGGAACCCTCAGGGGCAAGCTAGGCTTAGCTCGGCGCTGCCGAGCGAGGCCGCACTACGCGTCTGCATGGATTCTGCGTTGTCGACGACAGCTACGCGGATGCCCGCTGTGTTGCCACCTGACGCAGCCTCCACGTCCACGCAATCGTCAGCGCCTCTGGGCCTCCAGCCTGCGCCGTCTTCGTTTGCTACGACTTTGGCCTGTGACATGGACTGCTCCACCGCCTCCGAGCCCGTGGCACTCCCTCAAGAAACTGTGCCCGTCGCGCCAGTTCAGTATTCCCTCCAAGGGCTGTCATCAGCGTCTGAGCCTCCTTCTCAGATGTCTTCCGTGAGTCAAGGCTCTCTTCCGCCTGCTGCGATCTCGTTCCGCGTTACCATCAAGCCTACATTGCGCTTTGATATGACTGCCATCCCTGCCACAATTGATCACGCTCTTGGCTCTTAGAACTACTGCGGGTTTGTCGTCCATCGCCCATCGAACACCATCACGGTAAACTTGTCATCCTTGATGGACGCCCAGAAACTTTGCGCAGTTACGCGGATTCCCCTGGATGACAGCAAGCATGTCCCGAAGCAAATATATTTTGCATCTGGTCCTGACACACTCCGCTGCATGGTTTATCATGTCGACAGCACAAGCCCTCCTGAGGAGGTGCGCGCAAATATTAGGTGCTCAAATCACGTTGTACTGCAAGCACGGCCTATGGGTGGCCGGGGCTCATACCTGCTCATCCTGCAAGGCCCGTTGACTCTCCCGAAGTACCTTACCTACTACGGTGCGATCGTCAAACCACAGCCCTTCCGACCTCGTCGTATTTTTTGTTATCACTGCCACAAAGAAGGACATATGCAAAATACCTGCTCTAATCCAGCAGCTGTGGCCGACATGAATGAACCAACAGTTCCTTGTGCCCTGTGCAAATCGCCGACCATGACATTCGCCCCCCCCCCCCCCCCGCTTGTCCAAAGAAGAAGCAAGCGAAGAAGTTTCATAAGTCGCCTGCAAAAATGGATGTTCCTACAAGTAATCGCTTTGCAGCACTCGCATGTGACGACAACGACTTCTCTGAACTTCCTTTATCTGAGCCCGCTGCTCACCATGCGTCTCCTCACAGGCGTACATATCCAGTGCATCCATCACACGTGGATACCACAGATAAAGACACAGCTTTAGACAATGCAATCGCGGAGGCTCGCCGCCGTCTAGACGAACTCACCCAGCGCCGGGAACAGCGTCGTTCTCAATCCTCTCGAAGAATTCTAATAACTCGGGAGCAATCATCAGAGGTATAACCACGAGTAAGCAATGGGCCACAATCAGGTGCCGACCACCTGTTAGCCTTGACTACCCCGACAGTGGATAAGATATTAGCGCTGATGAAGCAGGTGACATCCCTCATCGTGGAAGCTCTTCGGCCTCGTCATGGATAGCGCATCATCATCGGTGGTGGTGCAGTGGAACTGTCGAGGATTCGCTAATAAGGCCTCTGAAGTGAACATCCGCCTTCGCGACGGAAAGCTGAGGGCATGGGCGTTCCTACTGCAAGAGCATAATACACTGCCACGCCTATCAGCTTTCTGCGCATACCACTCACCCTCTATCCCTGATCGCCGTTGCACCCCCTCCTCCCTCAGCCAAGGTAAATCTGCAATTTATATTCACAGTTCAGTTCCGCACACAACGCTCGACCTTTCACGGTCGTGCAACACACGTCAAGAGGTTGTCGCCCTTCTCGTAAAACCTGCACGAACACCCCATGTCCTAGTTTCTTTTTATAGTCGTCCTGGCTCCGCATCTCACAATCTGGATGGGTTCGTTTTCTACGTTCTACCAACTCTGGTATCCCTATTCTAGTTGTTGGTGACTTCAACGGCGCACACACTGCGTGGGGTTACCCATCGGATTCCACAAGAGGTGCACACATCCAAGGGAGCTTTTCGGATCATTGCGTTCAACCTTTAAACCACCCGAATACTTCTACCCGACCACGAGGTGGCCCGTATTCACCTCATTTGACTTGGTGGTTAGGCCCCGGTAACCCTCTTTGGGCTGTTGATTCTGATACTTGCGGTAGCAATCATAGCCCTATTTTTATCTCCCTCACGCCTACGCGTCTACGGAAAATACGCCGCACTGTACGAATAACGTCATGGGACTCTGTACGCGCAGACAATCATTTATCTACATTCAACCCCTCTTCAGCACTGTCTACACTCTCTGCTGTTCTCGCTACTCACACTATTACCACTACTGTAAATGAAGACGACCCAAACCCGGACATACATCTCTTGAATCTGTGGTCTCTTCGTCGCCAGGCGGATCTTTACGCAACTCGTCATCCCGATGACCCATCGGCTCTTCCTACTCTTCACCGCGCTACCGCACGGGCGCGGCGCTATGCAAAGCGGCTAGGCAGGCAACACTGGGCTGCATGGTGTGCCCGCCTGTCCTCTACGCAGGGCAATCGACATCTTTGTAGAGTGTTTCACGCCATGGAGCGCCCTACTCAGGTTGCAGATTACACAGAGAGCATTCGCCTCGCGCTAAATGTGGATGAGGACACATTTGCGCAACAAGCGGCCCGTCAATTTTTTCCAAACCATGACTGCATCGCTACGTCTCCACCTGACTTATCGGTTACAGAGCTCTCCGATGGGATAACTTCTGACCTCACCATAGCAGAGCTGCTGGCCTCCATTGAATGTTTAAAAACTACTACTACTCCCTGGCACGACGGCATACCGTAACTTCGAAGGGAGGGCTTTGCAAACCCTACTTGATACTTTTAACGAAGTGTGGCTTTCTGGCTTCATGCCGGGAGACTGGAAGCATTCTATTGTGGTTCCAATACCCAAGTGAGGTCAGCTTCCAGTATCTCTTTCCGCCGTTCGTCCAATTTTCCTTACGCCTACCATATGCAAGCTTTATGAAAACATTCTAGCCGCACGCTTGTCGTGGTGGCTGGAATCCCATGATTGTTACCCAGATTCCCAAATTGGTTTCCGCCCACAAATTGGAACGGAGGACGGCCTTGCTACTTTGGCTGCTGACGTGCTTGACCACTCTCCGCACAGTCACCTTGTACGAACCGTAATCGCTGCAGACATAACAAAAGCATATGATAACATCCTTCATTCTGCCATTCTTGCCTCTCTTCAAATTCTTGGTCTCCCTCAGCGGTTCCTCCTCTCTATTCACGCCTTTTTAGCAAATCGCACCTTCAGCTTGCGTGTCCACGGAAAGCCCTTTTGTAACTTCACTTCCAATAGAGGAGTGCCGCAGGGCTCCGTTCTCGCCCTCACATTATTTAATGTTGCTTTAATTCCTCTTATTCGAGCCCTAGAGTCCATTCCTTCTATCCGCGTGCTTGCGTATGCCGATGATATAACCTTGTGGTGCTGTCATCCAGATGCGTCTATTCATCAGTCGGGCCTTCAACACGCGCTGGATGTATTGACATCTCGCCTCCCACCACTGGGTCCAACACTGTCTCCTACTAAATCATGTTTCATTCGAATTGGAAATAAAGCCGGCTTACGGAAAGCTCCACCTTTAAATTTTACGGTACATAATTCTCTGATTCCTCAGGTAGAAACTGTTCGTATTCTTGGTCTTCTTCTCCATACATCTGGGACTGGCACCCCGTGGCTGACAGCCACCTGTAAATCGGCTCACGCTACTCTAGGTCTGAATCGTCGCATAGCTATGCGCTCTGGTGGCGCACGTGCTCATACGGCCCGCCAGCTTGTGCGCTCTATCCTTCAGCCACGGATAGTATATCAGGCACAATTTCTACGACTCACCCGCAGACAGTGGGACTCCTTGGAAGCTATCAATCGTGAGGCTATGCGCGTCATACATATCTGCCTCGCTTAACACCCATACCTGTGCTACAGGGGTTCGCCCAACTTAATACACTCAGTGAAATCATCGACCAACGGGTGGCAAATAGAGCTCGAAAACAGTCTCTCAAACTTCCTCGTTTAAAGACACTTCCACCGTGGTCCTATTGGCAGCTTACTGACAACCGCCCCACTGCTTCCCCGTCGGTATCAGCAGCGTATCTGCCTGAAGGGTGCGTATTATACACGGATGCATCACATTCTGCAGAGAGGGGAGTTACTGCTGTGTATAAGTCCATCTCATCCGCATCTCAACTCTCACGCGACGTATACAGCGGATACGTGCACTCTCCTGGCATAGGAACTTCAAGCCATTTATAATGCCATTGCTTCCCTTCCGCTCGTTCCAACATTCAATACAGTTCATATTTACACCGACTCCCGCGCCGCCCTTAAAGAGCTTAAGGCTGTTCGAGGAACGTTCCAGATTTCACAATCAATACATGCGCTCTGCGCAAAGTGTCCATGTCCTGTGCGCATACACTGGATTCGCGGCCATGCCCAGGATCCACATAACATTGCAGCGAATGCTATGACTCATCTTCATACATTAGACGATCCGCCACCTTCCCCTCTTCCCCCAGATCCGTTCCTGTCCCATGTTTCGGATTCCGAAGTTCTGCGCAGCGAACACGCGCTCTAATTCCTCCGTGTTCGCACCCTCTCCCCTGTAGTCTTACTCGGCAGGAGGAGGTATCCGTGCGCCGGATTCGGACAGGGGTGGCTCTGACACCATCTGTGCGTCATCGGTGGCGTGCCAAAGATCTGCCAGCACCTGACAGGTGCCCTCACTGTAGCGCTGCACCGGAAATTTGTGATGTGCGGCACTTGTTGTGGACGTGCCCAGCGACGGCTGCTATCAGAAAACGGGTCCTCAGGGAGGTGGGCCTGCCGTGGAACCGCAGAAGTGACTACGTGAAGTGGACTATGGACAACCGTTTCATTAGCAACCTGTGCGACTACCTCAGCGCAACGGTTCTTCACTCCTTCTTTTAACATTCAATCCTTTGCATTCCTCCCCCCCTTCCTTTTTCAACTTATGCCTCACGGCACACTTCTCGAATTATAAAAAAAATCTCCCAAGTTCCATTCCTCCATGTAGAAATCCCCAACCCCAGCCTGTCAAGAATAGAGGAGGTCTGTCTCAGCCATCTGCGAATCGAAATGGCCCTTACGCCTGCAATTTGCCACCAGTGGCGAAGTGAGAAAATTCGTGCGCCGAAAAAATGCCATTACTGCGAAGCACACGCTTCCGACACCACTGTGCAGCACCAACTGTGGACATGCCCAAAAAATTGATGTTGGTTTAGATCTGGTTTAACCTGGAGTGACGCGATAGCTACAGCTGCCCGAGTGGCTGATCACGTGACCAACCACGTGACCAGCCACAGCGCCGCGCTACCGGAAGCTGCTCCGCACCACGTGACCAACAACATATTATGGCGGCGCAGCCACGCCATGCCGAGGGCTCGGAAAGGTACCGTAATGTAGCTATCGCTACAAAACTTCGCTGGTGCACGCTCGTGTTCTTCACTAGGCAGGCCTGTCTTCCAATAATGACTCGAAGTTCCACTTTTGGTTGACGAAATACATTTACGCTAGAAGTTTGTGTTACTTTTTATGCATAACAGAGCCTCACGCTTTTTTGTTCGGGTTTCATAATGTTCCTTAAAGACAATACACTTTATGCCGCGTGGCAATTTTATCTTGAAAAAATATAAATATATGAAGGGAACGGCTTGCCTCTTCGTCGTGTGCAAAAGGAGAATGCCGCTCACCTGCTTGACTTGATGTGGTACATATTAACAGTGGCGTATCGCCTCCGCGAGAAACACTGGGAAATCGATGTGCCACTGTCATATTCATCTAACTGCGGCTATGAATAGCTTTAGCCCATCTTACCGTCCCCTCGAGATCACCCACTTAATTCTCTTCTTGAAGCTACAGCAGTGCAAAAACCCCTTAATCGACATTTTTAAGAAAAAATGTAGCCCTCTTAGCTCCGCGGTTTGAAAGCGCGTGTTAACGCTTGTTCTTTTTTCTCTCTAAAACCTTTTCTTCTTTCCTAGACTAATCCCAGTGTGGTTGGCAGCGTCACTTGCCCTTGCATTCGTGAATTTATTTTCCTGAACTTCTTTGTGGTAAAACTGAAGAACCGCTTTGATGATATCGTATTCTTTATAGAAATAGCGAATACATCAACTCTTTGTACCATTTTGGCGATAGCTGTATAGTCGTAGGCTTCATGTAATGAAGTTGATTTGTATTTATTGTGTCAACAGAAAGCTAGCTTTTATTGCAGAAAAGATTTATTTTTAAAATAATAATTTTTTGTGCATGGGAGTTAAAAGCTTCTCATGCGTATTGGACTATATAATTAACTGAACGTACCAGGGTCCTACACCTCAAAGAAATTAAGCGGTCTTGTACGCGGCGGAACGTAATATTTTCTTAAAATAATCCTGCCATGACTGACAATTTGACTTTAAGTGTTCCTGCCATTTCTTTTAAACCTGCTGTCTGATTTCACCTATTTTGCTCATTTCAAAATTTTCAATGCATTTTGTGAAATCAGGTGGGCATTTTTCTGCACCTAATTTTGGTCGCAATAACCATATGAAAGCAGTGAAACCAACAAGATTGAAAGCTAACAACCCACAGCCATCACCTTTTCATCCTTGTACCTCAACCAAGTCAATGTGCCTACGTGCCCTACTCGGTAGCCTGACTCGCTGGCAACCCAGTGTTCGCGAGCTTGAGTCCTGAGTGAAATTTATAGCTATATTCCTTCCCTTAAAATTCGCCCACATACGCCTAATGTATTTTTTGGATGCAACAACGGCACCAGGACAACGCCAGGTTTCTCGCTGAACAACCTTACCACCATGTTTCTGTAAACTGCACTGCCGCAGTGCAAAGTAGGGGTACTGCTGTCGCCACATGGTCCGCCCCTGTCCAGCAACCTACTATCAAGTTGGTACGTACGTGGCCAAAACGCGATAGTCAGCTGCGGCCCGCCTTCTCAAGTAACCCGACGTATATGGAAGCCTATGTTTGCAAGCCTGTCCGCATGCCAAAGTGATCACGAAAGGGTTACTGTTAAGTCGTGGCTTGAAGTGACGAGACTGCTTTGTTAGCAGTCTGCAGAGTTGTTGGTCCATTGTCATGGTCTTCGAAATAAATTGCAAACAAGCGTGCCTTGTGTTGTCTGCGTGGTTTTTTAAGAATGATTTCTAGTTCCTGTAATATTACTTTCAGGTTTTATTTGACGGTAAACCCTTGTTCCCGGCGTCTTCCGCTCTAACAACCAAGTTGCAAGCGACAGGAGTGATAGATATTGGAAAATACAGAAGTTCCAGCGCCAATGAATGTTTGATGGTTTGGGAAGTTCATCACATAACCACATCCAGAGTAATGATAGACACAGATGTTAGTTTTCTGTTGTGCCCTCATAAAGAGCGTCAAGTGCAAGGTCGAATCCACTGCAGAACAATATCAACGAGTGTTTAATGTAATGGTGCAAAAACGCTAAGTTGGGCATTGTGTTCATTCATGTTAGAGGTGTGCTTAAATGAGTGCTCGGCAATCTGAAATACATAATGCTGATGATGACAGTGAATTTCTGTGGCGCAAGCTCATCTGTGGGCAAAGAGCGCCATGACACAAGCTATTTTTCCTTTCCTCAGGGTGGGGTCAAAAACCCATTTCCCACGCATGTCAGCCTGGTTGAGCAGAGCACCAGGCCAGGGGAAGCTTCTACCTTTTGTGGGTACATGGCGGCACCGGTGGGTACATGGCGGCAGTGGGGATCAAACGCCTCAACCTCCCGCATGCGAGGCGTATGCTAGACCACTAGGCCACTGCCTATATGCGCGCAACCTACTTCAGCGGTTGCAATGCATAATTTGTGTTTGCGGCCGCAATCCGGAGCGCGTTCTTTCTGTATGCAACCTGCATTACGTTTGCGAGCAAGATTTGCCGCCTCTAATCTTGGATAATACATCTTACTCTTCTCTTTGCCACGGGTGGCGCGCGCTTTTATCATTGCTACGGACACTGCTGTGCGGCCTCGTATACACAGATCCTACACACCATTGTGCACTTCACACGCATGCGATGAGGTATACCCAAGTGAAAAGTCATAGGACTCACAGGCATGCAGTTTGTTATTCTAAGAGACGCGGTGATGGTTTTGACGTGAATATGGAGCAGTACCCTGTCGAAGAAAACACTAGCCTTTTTGTGGTGTTTACACCGGACCTGCTTTTCAGACACGGGTTCTGGTGTGACCCGGTGTAGTGTTTTCTGGTCTGACCGTATCTGGCGTTCCGACGAGACAGCAAATTTAGGCACGGTTCATGATGTGGCTTAGGCCTGATGTGGTGTAGTGCGGTGTGTTTTAGTGTGTTCCGGTCTCGTGTTCTGTGCTGTGACCCGGTCGTCTAAATACAGGCTCTGGTGTGGTTTGGTTTAGTATTTCCTTGTGTGGTTGCTGTACGATTCGATTTGGCGTAATTGTTGTACCGTAAAACTGTCCTTATAGAGTTGCTGTGAGTTTGTTTGGACATACTATCGCGAGCAAAATTAGGAGATCCCTGCAAGCACGCGACAAGTCGTGTAAAACTGCAAATGATCCTGATGTCGAGACAGGCGCACTAACATCCACCGATCTCGCTACGCCTGTCTTGACGGCACGAGCATTTCATCACGTGGCACCTGCACGCAGTTAGGCATAGTTTGGCACACACTCGCATCGTCATAATGTTTCACTATTGTACATTGCAGCATGCACATAACCACATCTGTGTTCTTGCCGAATATGAAGTGCAACCACATATCAAAAGGAGTAAAAATTGCTGACATTTGCTCTAAAGCATCCTTAAATTTATTGGTAGGCAAAATTGGCAGTAGCGTGCGACAAGCTGGAGCCCCTTGCATCATAGCGTGCATTCTTTCAGACAAAGTCGAATATCGTGCATTTCTGTGATAGGAGCTTCACTCCAGCTGTGTAGGAACAATCCCTGAAGAAGAACAGAATAAAATCATATATTTGTGTGAAATACACTATACTAATCACAGCGCAAAGGCAACTTGCAAATGCTGCCATTAAATTTAGCTCAGCTGTGCAAACATGTACTACGCATTAAATATGACTCGCAATGCCTCTGCAGTAAACCAACTGTGTCTTCTGCTTTATAGTAAAACAATTCTACTCAGTTAAGGCGCCCCACTTGTATTAAGTTTCTTAAAATCAGTTGATGGATGAGCTAGACTTTCATACTTTCATTCGCACCGTGTGACAAAGATCACGGAGAAGGAGGCAAGACACAACAAAACGCTGTGTGTTGCCTTTCCCCTTGCCCCTGTTCATCATCTTGCGGTGTAAATGAAAGTGTGAATTATTGCGCTAAGAGTTTTTTCCATTCATGGCTAATTGCGTAAAGTTAAACCACAGCTGGGTTCGCCTGCTTCATGATCTAAATTTCTGCCATATTTTATTGCCGCAGCTGATATTGAACATGATAGTTCTTGCCACAAAAAAATGAGAATTCTGTGACAATCAACCGAACTAGAGCATCTCGCATAATTTCATTCATTACCAGGCTCAGCGATTCTAATGATTAGTGAAATAAATTCCTGGAAAAATTAACCTAGAGAAATAAATTCAACTGCTGGAGAAAACAAAAAAGTAAAAGGAATTGGAGAAATGATCATAAGATGCCCTTAAAGATGGGCACAGAAACGATATAAGCTGTTGTTCCAGTAAAAACAAAAAACTTGATACGTGTACACTTCAGGGTGACAAAATCCGTGTATAGAGACATTTATGCGCACAAGGTGCAGAACAGTAAAGCACTGGCTCGATGCGCATGTTGCTTCCTATTTCGCCACCAGAGCATAAAAAGCCGACTAGACGAATGCGGAAGTAAAGATGTTGAAATTTATTTTAAGCGGAATACCACATACGAAATGACAAAGCTGGAATGTTATTCATTTAGAAGAAAACCTTGCTCCCACTGAATTTGAATGAAAATTAAAGATGTTCTGAACCGTGGCACTAGTAAAACCGCAGCAGATCTGCAAAAAGAGCTGCCAGAATATTTTTCTTGCTTAATGTATGGAAAACAAAGCTGCTTGAGCACACATCAGTTTTGATTAGGTGTAGCTTACTTCACACATCATGAGTATCTAGTGCAGTTCACTGCACTGGACCTGCAGACACTTTCAGATACAAAACCCACATTAGATTCTGCGTACTATGCACTGCCCACTACGGTTCCTAGCACTATCTGTCTTCCAGTGAGATGCACTTCTTTTGGTATATTCATACGTTAGGGTTCGAATTAGAAAAAATGTCCGAGTTGATTACGAGTTATGTGAATGAGCTTAATAACCAGTTGATTTGTTCTAAGCAGGCAGATCACTTGCAAGAACCGCGTCTCACATCAGGTAGATAATAATGGCTTCAGAACACTGCAGTGGAAGGCTCAGAATTAATTTAGACCAACTGGGGTTTTTTAAGCTTCGCTGACATTATATGGCAGACCAGCACCTTTTCCGAAGTAGCAATGTTTACTGCCCCACATATACATAACACACAAGTCGCATGATCCCTGCCAGCATGTATGCAACAAAGTATTGCAACTGCTTGGAGACATCTCTAAAAAGCCCCACTGAGCCGTCCCTGCTAAGTGTGAAAAAAAGTGGCTAACATATGCTTGGTCGTATTCAGTGCCACAAACTATTTTTACAAAGCATGCGGGAAAGCTAGAAAACGACAGCTCAAGCACACCTATGCTTGTGTAAAAGGTAGAAAAAAAATGTTTTACATGTAAACTGAAGTAGCCCGAGTTAGAACATGACATGTAAAACTGTATGCATAAATTCTAGACAAGACAGCAGAGAAGGGAAGGGAAAAAAGAGGCTCATTATGGCATACATGAAGTACAGTCACTTCCATTATGGCGCCTGTCAGCTAGCATTCGCTTCAAGCTTACTTTCGTGCAAAAAGCTTTCACTGAGGGCTACAGGTTATAGTATACAAATTTCCGTCTTTTATTAAGTAAAGACAACCACAGGATTCATGGACGATAGAAAATGTGAAGGCACCCACGAATGTCTTTATTGAATCAGTATCACTTAGGACTCAGCACTTAAAATCGCAGCTTTAGGGCCAATGAATACTATGTACCATACGTCTTTTGTTTCCAGGGCATGATACTGAAGTATTCATTAAAAGTTGTTTATTATGGATAATTTCACTGATCATGCACTGCCGCACTGCACCTAGAGACTAGGCCTTTAAGCTGGTTTTATTCTCGCATGAGCTAATTGCACCCATCAATTAACCTCCTGTAAATAAGATTGCACATAAAGAGAATATCTACAATTATTTGGTCCCGTCTCGTATGTTTGTCATTAACCTTTATTTAGTGCTTTTATATTTTAAACCACTAACAAACCGGAGTTGTAATTCTCAATACACTGATGTAGTGAGTATTTGCCTCTGAGATAAATTCAGTTAAAACTAGCAATTACCTCTCAGTGCGTCCATTTTTCACATCAGTGAGTGCCTTGCGGAAAGAACATGAAACATCATTCCAGCGCATAATTACACGCGAACGAAAAGGACAGACAAGGCGGACACCGTGCGTATTTTTGTGCGCTGGAATGATATCTCATAATTCTGCTCCAAACCAACTAGCCCACCTCTCGACGCTTAGCTTTGTGGAGAACCTTTTTTTTGCCTTCCGCTGTCAATCACCTGTGCACTTAATATTGAAGCTGCATTATGCAACAGTTGTAAACTAAGAAGCGCAAATTACCGGACGAGGGACGAAGTAAGGGACACAAAACAGGTTCACGAGCCCTACTCATCACCAACTAGCCCGGCAGCTTGCTCTCCTGTTATGCAACAGCTTCTGCTGACCAGATCATAGTGGCACTCCTGTTGTGAAATACCGCCTCATTTGGGATTCTCTTCATGGTGTTGAACGTTGCATTCTGTATCTTGAAATCACGTACACCTATAAGAAAAAGAACACCCCTATCAAAATTCTTAGCCATTAACGCAGCCAGGAATATATTTTATTTTATTTGTGCACTTCACAGCGTCACGCGGCAGTATGCTTTAACGCCTGTTGAATCAAGAAATTAAGAAATCATTTAGTTTATTATCAACACAAAAATTACACCTTGCGTTTGATGGTGCATGCCATAGTGCTGAGTTCTGATAGCAGTGTGAAGTACAAGAGGCAACTGCAACATTTACCTTTTAGAATTTGGTACTTTGATTGCACAATTCTTGAAGAAAAATTGACTTCATCGTTTAAAACCGCAGATTACAGGGTGTAGCAGCAAATACTAGTAATAAAAATAGTACAAGCACTGCCTGTAATTAAATCAACACGCATTGCCTGCTGAGAGCAATTTTCTAATTACAGCTATTCCCCATGTCCTCGTCAAGCAAGGCACGAAAGCTGATTGACCTGCAGTAAGGGTATTATGTCCTCAACATGCTGCCTAGTCAGCAAATTTGTAGTTGTCAAAATTGAACGAAAGATTACTTAACATTTTTTGAGCTAGAAATGCATGAGCAATTGACTGGTCGAAGGCAAACGACTTTGTGCCTCTTTGAGCAACAACGAAGAGACTTGTCAGCTCTCTAGCCTACTTAAAACCAATTTCATTCAGGCGTAGTTTGCATGGTGTCGCTCTCATTTACGCCTCCTATTTCTTACTCCCAGTCAATACCTCTCTGCACATAAAACGTTTTAGTCAAGACAGATAGATCTCAGATATGGCACCATAAATGACTAGTTTTTAGCGAGGAGTCAACATGCAGAGACGCTGGACTCGCCACTGTTTCATTTTACAAAGCAATACAAGAGTGCATGGCCTGTACTGTTCATGCTAAGAAATACAAAATATCAACAAAAACAAAACTGTAGTGCAAAGAAAAATGAGAGACACGTTTTGCCATTACACCTTATGAAACGCTAGATAGTAGATGTTCATAAAGAAGGAGTAAAATGCTCATTTTGAAATTTTACACATTCATCAAATTGTCACGAGCATAGTCAGTATGCTTTTCGTTCACACAAAAGGTTTCCAGCGGCTACGGTGCACTTTAGTTTCTTTTTAGTACAGTGCCTTTAAATCACACAAATTGGTATAGGTCCAAAAATAGTAATAAGTGCGCATCATAAATTTCATGTCCAGGTTCTATTATTTCTTAACACACCCTCCCATACGACCCACATGTTTTCCTGCCGCAGGAAAATTCCGATGTGCTCCATACACGTTTAATAAAGAACCGTTCTGCCTTTTCCAAATCTTATACTCATTTTCACAATGAAAGTGCAGTTGAGCGAGTTTGACTGAAAGAAAATACATAATTTGAACCCAATAGCTTAAGGAAATTTTTAAGCGGTTCGTAACAAGATGCTGGCCAAAAGACCACTTCAGGTGTCAATGCACATCAAAGTTGCTTTCAGATCTCAGCTTTGTGTGCTCATAAAGTGAAGGTGGGCTGCCCAGTTTTAATGACCAACTGTCATGACTGGTACATTGTACTATTCTACTTCAATAATAAGGGCTATGACTGTAACTATCCTTCCAAATTTGAAATCGGACATAAAGGCTGAAGCGAAACATCAAATGAAGGACCACTAAGACCTGAAATTATTTCCTACTTGAAGTTATGCACATCATAAAGAAAACTGACAAACGGCACGAATTATGCTGGTATTTTGGCCCCAGATGATTGCTCATTTGAGCCCCGGTATCCTAACTACAACAACAAAAAGATATGACCGTTGAACAAGAATACGCAATAATAAGCCCCAGTAAACGCTTATAAGCAGTGGAAAAAAAATTCTAACCTCTCGTAATTATATGAAAGTCAGCCAATGAGTCCACTGTGTCAGCCACCAACTAAGAGAGCACGCACGAACTATACGGTGTAAATGCACAAGCTCTTCATGTGAGCAAAGCATGCCGTGCACTTGTGAAACAAATTTGTCTCAATGCAAGATTCTTAGCAAAAGTAGGTATCACCATTCATGCCATTTGCTAAAAAGGAACAGGGCACCTAAATGATGCGGGCAAAATTTAAAAGTCAGCCTGTCAGTAAACTATATTTTGTCTAGTACCATGAGCAGCGTCAGAGGAGAAGGTAAAAATGAAAGTAAACCTGCCAGCTGTCATGAGGCCTGTCACAAAAAAACACTGAAGAGAAGTGAGGCACAAACAAAAAAGAAAGCAAGTAGTACTAAACACTGCTACCACTGCAAATTGAGAACAGTGAAATATGGGACATCAAAAAATTAGTTTCAAGGACTATAAATACTGTGAGACTGTGGACCAAGCGAGCTCTTTATTCCCGCTCGCAAATATGGCCGCCACTCCTCAAAAGACGAAGATGCGACATGATGATTAATATTCCCAGATGACTCCTCAAAAGACGAAGATGCGAGATGATGAATATTCGCAGATGAAGACGAGGATCACGCACTGTGCTCACACTTTCTCCCCCTATGGGCGAAAGCGACCGTCCCGGGCGCACTTTAGAGGGAAGTAGGGCGACGGGTGAAGGGCTTTAAGCGCGACACATGAACAATCTTTTTACCGCGACAACGCCGATCATGGGCAGGATGGACAGGAGCAACGCGATAGTTCACGGTGGACGTTTGTTCGAGTACAGTGTACGGACCAATAAAGCGGCTGAGAAATTTTTCCCACAATCCGGGGGTACGCAAAGGAGTTCACAGCAACACTTCATCACCAGGGAAGAAACGCACTCCACGGTGTTTGAAGTCATAGGTTATTTTCCGGGAGGCTTGTTAGGCGTCAGTGTTCAGGCGGGTAATGGTGCGACAGTAGGCAAGACGCTAAGTAAATTCGTCATAGGAAAGGCCGGAAGAGGTTGTGGGGGCAGAGAAGAAAGATGCTTCGAGAGTGAAGGTAGGGGGGCGACCGAACACAAGAAAAAACGGGGAGAAACTGGTTGTTCGTTGCACGGTAGTATTGTAGGCAAAGGTTACAACGGGAAGCATGGCGTCCCAGTTGGTGTGGGCAGGGTGAATGTACATAGACAGCATATCTGACAGGATGCGGTGAAACCGTTCGATGAGCCCATTGGTCAGGGGGTGATAGGCTGAAGTTGTTTTATGGGCGGTCCGGGAAGCATGAAGAACTTCGGCAAAGATGCTGGAGAGGAATGACTTGCCGCGGTCACTGATAAGGACACGTGGGGCTCCATGGCGCAAAAGAATGGCGTTGATGAAGAAATGGGCGATTTCGGAGGCAGAGCCAGACGGAACGGGGGCTGTTTCAGCGTACCGTGTTAAGTGGTCGACGGCTGTGACGATCCAGCGGTTGCCCGATGAGGTTAGTGGGAAGGGACCGGAAAGGTCGATACCAACGACTCCGAAGGGTGAGAAAGGACAGGGAAGAGGTTGTAGAAGGCCAGCAGGAGGAGACGTGGATCGTTTGCGGCGTTGGCAAGGGATGCAAGATGCAATATATTTGGCGACAGAGGTGGAGAGACCAGGCCAAAAGAAACGGCGCTTTATACTGTCATATGTTTTCTGGAATCCTAAGTGGCCGGCCACGGGGTGTCATGAAACGCCTGTAAAACCTTACGGCGTAGAGAATGGGGAATGACAAGCTATGATTGTGCCAAAGAAGGGTGCCGTCAAGCAGCTTGAAACAGTTGAGTTGGCGTCGAAGGCGGGCATTTGGAGGCCGCATAGCACCAATCAGGCGTTCAATGAGAGTCCTGCAGTAAGGGTCGGCCCGCTGTGCTGAAGCGAGATCGCCGAGAGCGGGAGCGGGCACCAGATCAATGGCTGCGGCCGTCGAGGCGTGGGTAGCGATGGAATAAGTAGTTGGGAGCGATGAAGCAACAGGAGGAGAGCACAGAGGTTCTGCGGAGGTGAGGGGGCAACGAGAGAGCGCATCGGCGTCTTTGTGTTTTTTTCCCCATTTGTAGGTGACCGTGAAATCATACTCCTGGAGGCGGAGAATCCAGCGGCCGAGGCGCCCAGACAAGTTCTTCTGTGACGACAACCAGCACAGTGCATGATGGTCAGTTACAATGGTGAACTGGCGACCGTACAAATAGGGGCGAAATTTCTGAACGGCCCAGACAACTGCAAGATACTCTTGTTCAGTGATCGTGTAGTTCTGCTCCGCTGCAGTCAGGGTACGACTTGCGTAAGCAATCGCGCGCTCAGTCGAAGATTGCTGGCGCTGCAGAAGAACGGCACCAATGCCGTGTCCACTGGCGCCAGTGTGAAAAATTGATAAAGCGCTGTCATCAAAATGAGCCAGTATCGAATCAGATGTGAGAGCCTGCTTTAGTGAAGTAAAGGCGGCCTCGCAGGCCTCAGACCAAACGAAGGGCGTGCTAACTCCAAGAAGCTGATGCAAAGGTGCGGCGATGGATGCGAAACCTCGGATGAAACGACGAAAGCATGAGGCGAGTCCTAGAAAACTACGCAGGTCTTTGATCCGTGTGGGGCGGGGAAAATGCAGTACTGCAGCAACTTTATCAGGATGTGGTTTTATGCCTCTGCGACTAACGCCGCGTCCGAGAACTTTGATAGGAGTGGAAGCAAAGCAACACTTCTTTGTGTTTAACTGAAGTCCGGCCGTAGACAGAGCACTTAGAACTTCATCGAGGCGGGCGACGTGCTCAGAAAAAGTCGAGGAGAAAATTACGATGTCGTCCAGGTAGCAGAGGCAAGTTTTCCGTTTCAACCCGCGGAGTACGGTGTCAATCATGCATTCGAACGTGGCCGGAGCATAGCACAAGCCGAACGGCATAACGTTAAATTCATATAAGCCATCTGGCGTGGCGCAAGCTGTCTTCTCTTTGTCCTCTTCATGCATGGGGATTTGCCAGTAGCCGGATCGGAGGTCAAGACTAGAGAAAAATTGAGCACCTTGGAGGCAGTCGAGGGCGTCGTCAATCCGAGGAAGTGGATAAACATCCTTTCGAGTGATCTTATTGAGGGCACGATAGTCGACACAAAAGCGTACGGAATTATCCTTCTTTTGTACCAGCACCACTGGTGAGGACCAAGGACTTGAAGAAGGTCGGATGATGCGGCGCTTGAGCATGTCGGTGACATTATCTTGAATAATTTTTTGTTCACTAGACGGCACACGATACGGGCGGTGGCGAATGATGCGCGAACCGTCAGTGTGGATGCGATGCGTTGCCGCCGATGTTTGGCCCAAAATTTTTGACTGGGTATCGAAAGAAGCGGCATGTTTGTTCAAGAGGGCAAGCAATTTTGCTTTTTGAGCAGGCGTGAGATTGTCGCTGATAGTAGCGGAGATAGCTGCCGGAGAAGAAGGATGGGACGAAATGGCGAAACTGGATGGTGGCGAGGAAAGAACGGTGACAGGTTGAATGGTAGACACAGAAGCCACTTTAGTACCAGCGCGCAGAAGAATGGGCTCCGACGTAGTATTGAGCGCAGTCAGAAGGGCAGTCCCATTGACGAAGCGAAGAAGGGATGCGACGAGGAGAATGCCCCTGGAAAGAAGACGGGGCACGGCTGTGGCGAAAACGTCCCCAGCATGGACGTAAGCAGAAGTAACTGAGATGACATCTTCGGAGCCGGGATAAAGAACATGGTCCGTGGTGTTTATCAAGTGATGAGATGGAAATGCAGAAGCGTCAGAAGGGTCGGAGTCAGCAACTTCCAGAGTAGGAGGGCAACATGTAATGACAGCTTGCGCGGAGTGGAGGAAATCCCAGCCGAGGATGAGAGGGTGAGCACAGGATGGAAGTACAGCGAACTCGATGTGGTGCAGGATGCCGTTGATAAAGACGCGTGCTGTACACAGACCGGAAGGATGCATGGATTCTTCATTAGCAGCACGGAGAGAAGGACCGCAGTAAGGAGTGCGCACTTTACGAAGATGGGAACACAAAGCAGAACTGATGACGGAAACAGCGGTGCCGGTGTCAATCAATGCGTCTACAATGCTGCCTTCAACCTTAACAGCTAACAAGTTCGACGGCAGCGTAGGAGGTATTGAAGGGTGGGCGAGTGGTGCAGCTTTAACTCCGGAAACTGCACAATTTAGTTTTCCGTATTGCGACCAGGTGCCTAAGAGGCTGGACGTAGAGGCAATGAAGAGCGCCGGAACGGTGACGGGGAGCGGCGGCGCGATAGCGGACAATCAGCGAGTGGTCGGGAGAGGTCGATGAAGAGAAGAAGCGGGGAGGACCGTTGGGGTGAAACGTTGGTCGATAAGGAAACGATGAGTATGTGTCGTCGTGATGAGGAGTATTGGAGGCAAAAGTAGGGCGGTAACCACACGATGAGTAGGCTTCGTCGTTGCGAACGGGACCCAACTGGTTACGCTCGTCGCGCTGACGCCGCCGACAAACGCGGGCAACATGTCCACGATTTCCGCAGTAGTAGCAGATAGGGCGAGGTTAAGGCGGCCGCCAAACCGCTGGGTACATTGCAGGCCGCTGGGATAAGGAGGCGAAAGTCGACTGTACGGGCGGCGAATGTGAGGCATAGACGGGAGGAGCAGGAGACGCAGCGACCTGGGCATACGTGGGCGCACAAAGAAGCACAGATGGTTCGGACGCCGCGGGACGAGTGATGGAAGCGAGCTCGTCCTTGACTAGATCACGCAATGGCGAGGTCGGAGGCCGGTGCTGATGGGAATCCAGCGGCGGTAAGGTGGAGCCGTGCATATCCTTGCGGATGATGGAGCGGATGAGAGAGCGCAACTCCACATCAGTTGAAAGGCGGGTGTCCCAGGCGTCTTGCAAGCGGAGGGATTGGAGGTCGTCAAGACGGTGACATGTGGTGCGGATATCGTTGACTGAGGTAGGGTTTTGGCCAGCCAGCGTGGTAAAAGCAAAGGAGCCGATGCCTTTAAGAATGTGACGGACCCAATCGTACTTGGACATGGCACCGTTGACACGTCGACACAGGCTCAGGACATCTTCAATGTAAGACGTGTAAGATTTGCCGGGCAGCTGGCCACGCGCATCTAAATTTTGTTTGTAGATGGCCGGGCTGGCACCAACAGTGCAAAAAATTTGCCGAAGCTGCGATGTAAAGTGGGTCCAGTCCGGGTTAGTATCTTTATGGTTGACGAACCAAGTCTTAGCCACGGCGGGTAAATAGAATGGCACGTGGAGAAGCTTCATGGCAGAGTCCCAGCGATTGTAGGCACTGACCTGATTGTACTGGTCGAGCCAGTCCTCGACGTCAACACCACGGAGACCCGCAAATGTAGGAGGATCGCTCTGAAGGGTCGTCACGGCCCATGTCGGGTGTCCAGGTGACATAGGAGCAGCGGGGGCGTTTGAGTCAGGGTGGCGGGCGGAGGGATCAGCAGGTAGGGGTAGCACACCTGCTGAGGCACCGCCAAGGCCTGCGAAAGCGTCACGGCGTTGTTGGCCGACGGTTTCCATCTTCGGAGATGGTCCGACCAGGTGACGACCGGAACGGAGCTGCAGTGTGGCGACGGAGAGGACGCGGGATCTAGAGCAGCCTCCACCACTTGTGAGACTGAGGACCAAGCGAGCTCTTTATTCCCGCTGGCAAATAAGGCGGCCACTCCTCAAAAGACGAAGATGCGAGATGATGAATATTCACAGATGACTCCTCAAAAGACGAAGATGCGAGATGATGATTAATATTCACAGATGAAGACGAGGGTCACGCATTGTGCTCACAATACGTAATTTTTGTTTAAATGCGGCATTAGATATTAGAATACATGAATCCATAAGAGGTATTTTAATAACAATAAATAATTTATAATTTATTTCCTTCCCTCATGTTTGGTCTTAATCAGACGAATGGCGGCTGTGATGCCTTGTTGGCCTTTAGGTCTCCTGAGGCGTGAAAAAAACTATAACATAAAAGATGGTAAGGAGTTCTAATTCACTAAAAAACCTAAAATAGCCTGTTTCAAGAGCTGGACTGAAACAAATGGCATATCAGCAGTTATATTGCCAGTTTTTTGCTTTTGACATGACCTGAAAACCATCTACACGTTGCAGCTATCGCTCGGTTGCTAAAACTGAAACAAAGAGAAAGACAACTACAAAATATTTACCAGTCATATAGAGAATATCACGGTGTAGTCGATGTACACCAATGTCTAAGACGTCAAACATGTGGAGTCCATAGTTTTTTTAATGACAAAAAGCAGGAAGAGTAACTCGAATTGATGCCACACTAGTAGAGGGGGAAGTAAAAACAGTAATTCTATAGTCAGCACTGTAATGCAGTTGCCTTCAGAACAAAACTTTTATGCGCTTAGTCACGTCAAGATGCAGAGCCAAGCAAGACTAGACAGTAAAGCGTGGCGTAAGTACCCCTGCGTTCTGATGCTTCCTAAAAGGTGTGCATTTTGAAAGCCAGGTTGAATGCTTTTACTACTATGCCGTTTTTCACTACGTCCACTCCTGCTAGGTGCACGAAAAAAGGGATCGTTGTTTTGCCTGTCTTTTTTCGTGTTTTTGGTATTTTCTTTTTCTTAAAATGTGGATTACAAGCCACATATTTTGGCCAACTGATAATGTAAACAGTTGTGAGCGCAGCATGGGTCAATGTGTGATATGCAGTATCTTTCAAGATTTGTTTAACAATGATATCAGGTAGCATGCTGAAAGGCTGAGTCAAACAGATGACTACAAGCTCCTATATTCTTATAAGTGTATTAGAGCAAATATGTTCGCTGAACTTGCAGAGTGTCATCACCAATCAAGTGAAATAGCATAAAACACCAAAACCCACCAAGATAATAAACGAGTTAACGTTTTATGGTGAACACTCAATGTTTTTATTTACTACGTTTAGCTTTTTTGTGCACAGTATATGCTTGAACAGATTCCGAAGTCGTTTGCAGGACACGGTGCTTATTTTGCACTCAGATCTTGAGGAAGTAAAAATATTGCAAATACATTGATAGGTCGCACATGAGAAGCTTACAACACAAGTTGTCAGCATGGTGAGTAGGAGTAGGACTAAATGTTTATGTAATGTTTCATCTTTGAAGCGCATTCATAGCTGGAGTATTAACAACCTTCATATTCTTTTGGCCAAGTGAAATAAGACGTCTTTGCTGGAGTAGTCTCTGAGGAGTGCCATGTGCGATGGGTACTAGAGAAAAAAAGATAAAAGCGTTGTCCTCATGCTGCAATATCAACTTATAGTGGCGCCCTGTAGCCCATTACATATTAATGGCGTTTTTTAAAGCCTGGCTGAATTAAAGGGGGTCTCTAGTGACTCTAGAACTGGTGGGGAGCGAAATCGAGAGAACGTTGCTGAGCTGGCTATGGTATGCTAGACTAGGCTGTGCTATGCTAGGCTAGGCTATGCTAGTGTGCTCGTTGTTGCTGTGTAGCCTTAGAGCTGAGCGGTGAGCTCTGGACTCACTCGCGGTGTTGCGGTGTGAGGGTGCAGGTTTCCCTTTTTCTTCCACCCTTTGCGTTGTGCTGTCAACTTCGCATTCGAAAATAATATCGGTTTTAAGAAAACGTATTAATGATTCTTGCTAAAAATCACCGTGAAATTTTTTAAACGACATAAGAAATGTTCCGACCACCACTAACAAGAAAAAGAAAATTTGTTACTTGCTCCAGATTCATACACTCCCTACATTCTAGTACGGGGGGGTCTCAGATTCCTCGTTAGTATTGGTAAGAGTTCTGAGGCTAGTCGAGACCCCCCTGAATTTAAGCACTGCTTCATACTGAGCATGTGTTTGGTGACACCTGATGATGATCTATAAAGAAGAGAAACACGTTATTTTGAATAGGAGAATACAAATACATGCCTTTAACGTTCTGGTTCAAAGCAGACATTGCAACACACTGATCTCAACAGAGAGGTGAACAAACGGATTTTAGAACTCTCGATACATACTTTTGCGATGCAATGTATGCTCACCGGGTACAAACAAGAAAATGCCCCAAGTCTGGACAATAGAGACATCCTGTCCGATGAAGCTGTTTTCAGACCTCTTTACTACTGAATAGCAGGCACTTCAACTGTATAACATCATAATTTCCAGCTGTGTATTCTTGTACCCACAATACCTTTATATACATAACGCCACTAGCTCACGCTAGTTTTTATGATAAGCTCTGCACTACTTAGGTTATCCAAAACCACTTAATTTGAAAGGCCTACAAATTGTTCCTTTTCTATTGCTTTTTCGTCAACATTTAGCAATGATTTTTTATTCACCGTCGCCTGCAACTAATAGAACTTTACAGCTGCACGCAACGCTACCAATGTTAAACAGATGATCGATCATGCGGTGTACTCGTTGGGGTAGCGCTGCAACGCGCCGCTCAATTCAATCAGTCGCTCGCATGCCTTGAAGCGTCACACCCCCCCACCCTGAGATTGGCAGCTGGTGTAATCGGCTCGCAGAGGTGCTCTGTAACCTTAAGGCGCCATATCAAATCAATACGCACATACGCGTAGCCACTAACACAATGCTAAACAGACCGAGCTGCACACGCTATGGGCACTCCGCAACGGGCCCATATAGGGGCGTCAAAAACGCGCGTGCATGCAGCGCACAATCACGTCGCTCGGCGAATAATGAGCAGGAAGTCAGGCAACCACCTTCACGAAAGCCGAAAGCATAGTCACACGCTTCGCTGGGCTAGCATCTTGTTGGGAGATATCGAATTGCTACATTTACATTAATTTAGAACTTCTACGCGTGTCTGGCATTGTCTGATACTGTTAGAACTGAAAGATCAGCATGTTCATGATTCGATGTTGAATGCGCTGTGCTGCCGCGGAAAGAAACCAGTGAACTATGCGCAATTCAGAATGGTGACGAACAGGACAACATTGACGTAGCCTCGTCCCTTCCGTTTCTTCTCACCTTTTTGCTCGCTCGTTCCTTTCGCGGTCGCAAGTTGCGGCCATTGCTGCGCTACATTATGGGTCTCACTTGGAAATGAAGACTCGACGCCTTGCAGTAACCACTTTCTTCTCCTCCTTTACAGCTGCGGTAAGAAAAAAGCTGCAGCAGCTTCCATGGTTGACGTAGAATGTATTTTACAAGACGAAACAGCTCCATCCTTCTAGGCGTGGCCACTTTTTCACAAAGTACCCGAACAGCTGCATGTTGACACGCGGTGCAAGGTACGACAAGCAGGAAACCCAAACGCGAGTTTGCAGCAACAATTTTAAAATCGAAGACACAAACAGCACCCGAACAATAGCAGTACGGACCATGGCACGGCGCGGCGTAAGGCCCGGCCGGATATCACACCGAGATGCCTGGATGACAAGGAGCGAGGGGTTGCGCCCTGCCACGGGACCTGGCATCCAGCGCACTGGATTTGAACGGCGTTGAAAAGCACGCTAGGCGGTGGCGCGTGGCTATTAGCGTTGCGCGTATCACGACAAATAATTTTTGCGCACTATTAAAAAATTGCAGTTAGACAAAGGCACTTCGCGCCTGTGTGTCTTCGAGTGACCACAATCAGCCCCTCAAAGTGACTCGAAGTTGCATTGTCGCGTCATAATAAATTTTCACATTTGCTAGAATCTATAATCCGTCGCAATATTAGACATAATTATTTTGATGTAAAGATATTATAATTTTATAGTGTGAGGTAATTAATTACATATCAATTGTATCATTATGCTGAGCTGCTCAGGATCCAAATAGAGCGAATAAATTGGCTTCGGTGGGCAGTGTTACATGCTCAAGAAAGCACCATCTCTCTGATGTGCACTTCAATAAACACCAACGCTCTTATGTGCACATTAGTCTGGCTGTACACTAGACCACGCCAATCCACCCTGGCATGCACATCACAACACACTAGCACTCTAGGATGTGTACACCATTTCAATCCAAACCAGTGTGGTGTACATAGTAGAATACACTACAACTGTCTGGTGTTCCCACCAAACAACACTAAAACATCCTGGGCCCGCTTGCACAAACGCAAGCCTCTAAGTCCAGACTTAAATCCGAATCTCTTCTTATTATAACCTAAGTATGGATTTCCCTGCAGACGTAGAGCGCTTGCACGAGCCGAAAGACCTGAACTACAGACCAGACTTATTGTAGACGGTAGATACTTTTTGTACCTAGGCCGGGGATTTAACCGCTGACAAGGAATGAGGTGGGGAATCGGCCGGAAGTCGGTTGTGAGGGCGACCGACGTTCGCGGTGTCCAATAGCTGACCGCTATTCAGTGTCAACATCCGGACACACTCCCGCGCTCTTTGAACTGGACGAGTGGTGTCCTCTTCAACTCCGAATCACGGAGCGGGCCGAAGAGGTCGCCGAACGATATCGTCGGTAGGCCACCTGGCGTCCGGCCTAGAAGAGGAGCCCACCACGGGGAGGGGAACGTCACCCCCACCCGCGCCTAAGACCACTTGTTTAATAAAGTTTACCTCCTCCTTCTACTTTTCCACGGCAGCGTGGCCGTCTTAAATGCAGAAGTTGGACTCAGCGTTAACGACCCAAAGTATTTTGTGCACACAGTTGCGTTTCACCCTCCCATCCCAATTTCAACCGGGGGGAGGGGGGTTATTTTATCTGGAAAGCAATGGTTTGGCCGAGGTGCGCTCAATTCTTTACGGCTTAATCCCATACGCATTACGGCAATTATCAATATCAACAAAGCCGCTACCACTGCATGTAACAAACTACTTGTCTTCGTGACGACTGTTGACAGGCGTCCCCCAAAATACGGAAAGCGGCGGCAGCCTGTCGTTGCTGCCTCTGAACGCGCGTCATCATCCTCGTCGTATATCTATGTTTCGTTAACCCGGCCCGCTTCTGGAGAGCCGTTGGTATGCACTGTCCTCGGGCGTCGGCGTCGTGGTGGCTCAGCCACGGCGTCTGCTAGCCGCGTCCGCGCTGCCCGTAGGCTACTATTCTCAGTGAAGCGCGAGCGTCCAGACCCGTCTCGCCCGGCAGTGATGACCCCTCAAACGTAGTCAGACGAAGGGGGCGGCCGGCGTATGGCGGCTTCGATAGAGTCACTGCTCGTGTCTCCGCACGCAGCCGCATTAATTGTCGCTGCAAAACGAGGACCTCTGTGAGTACCGGGAAAAACGTTCCCTCTCTTTCCCTCTAGCTTTTTTGCCGCCTTGGCCTGTGAACGCCCGCCTGCCTCGTCCTGCACGCTTCTTGCCGGCACATCGACAGGGATTAAAAAGAAATTCGCCGCTTCTCGGTGCGGGGCCGTGAACATAAAAGACGGATGGTTCGAACAAGTCTGGAGGCATACACCGATCCCTTACAGCTAACAATCCAATCGCTCAGAAAGTAACCTCTGCACAGGAACTTGGTCCGCAGTTTCCAGAAGCAAAAGCAAAAGCATGCTGCAGTAATCGCTGCATAGCTCTCAGAAGCCGGTACATTGACTCACAGTCGCTGGAATTAAGTCCATACCCTTGGTATCAGTATCACTGTTCTCCGTCTCAAAGCTTCTCCTCCCCATATGCCTTTAAATTTAAGCTGCAAACCAAACTGCCCCCTGTCAGTCTTGAAGAAGCGGTGGAGCCGCGTTCAAACATCCGTATACCCACGCGCCAGCTTCAAGCATGGCAGCGCAACCGGCCTCCAAGTGATTCAAGAGTAATCACTGGAGCGAAGATGAGAAAATGGAGTTGGTGCATAATATAAGCGAAAAAGCTACTGCCTATTTCAGCAACTTTATTTCGTCTGTGACGAGAAAAAAACTGGATCAAGCTTGGGCAGAAGTTGCCATAAAACTGAATTCGCCCCACACTACGAAGAGAGAAGTGAAAGAAGTGTAAACAAAGTGGCAAAATATGAAACAGCAGCTGAAGACGGCCATTCAGTGCCTGCGCCAGCACGACACAAAAACCGATAAGTAATCTTATGACCGCTTCTTTTTGTAGTGAAACTTCCGCTGTGATAGTGATTGCTACAGCTAATTTTGTACGACTGAAACGCCTTACGAGTCTCTGACGATATTTGTAATTTTGCTGAAGGACTCTAGTTTGTGGCGCCCTGCATTCAGTACAAGGTTAGTACGCAGATACCGGGCTTTCAAACGATCCATTCAGCAGAATTGTTTCGCACGATGCTGTATTTGTCATAATGCTTAGAACAGGCTGTTTGGTCCTCTATGTCGCAGAGTGAACTTGTGCAGGCAGCTCCATGCAACTGCAGCCCACTGGAATATGGCCCGCTCCCATCAGTCGAGCGTAGTACATACGAGCACCGACTTCCATGGGAGCGCGTGAAAGCAACCCTGCCTAAGAAAGCTTAGAAAAGTTGTCTCATACACATATAACAGTTTATGAACAACAAATCGACGAAGGCGGAAAAAACCACATTCTTCCTGTTTAATTTCGTGTCATAGATTTCGGCAAGTACAAGACATTTTCGGGCATGCAGCGTCCTGTGCGAGATTTTCGAGTTTATTTGTTCAACAAAATTTTAGGCGTCAACATTCAAATCTTACTATTTATTAGGCCCCTATCATTACCACTGGCATTTACTGTAACTAGCTCTGAATAAGCGAACAGTGATTCCTGACGATTGTTTCAGGAAACAACAAGAAAGCAGGTAAGTGTGCCTCACTATAAGTTTTTACTAAGACTGCCACTTTGATAATTGGATAGAAGTGAAGCTAGAGCCCAAACAAGTAAGAAAATTGGACACTAACTTGCTCTTCATAGCAAGAAGCGTCTTACAAAATCTCAAAACGACAAAGCTCTATCAAGGAAAAGGAGCGTATCAAAAAAATGTGTTTTTTTTTTCAGCATATTGTTTGTCTCTATGCTGTTCTTTCACTTGTAAAGCCCACTTATTTAGTCTGAATGATGTCTTGATTGTTGAACTTCACATTCGTGCAGCAGTTGAAGTTAATATTTAGGAGCTGCCAGTCCAGACGCACACTATAATTAGCTCTAGCACATGTAGCACTATACAAGCCAGAGGCAATGGTAGCAATGCACAAGAAAGTTTATTCTACGCACATGCAACAAATACAAGCAGTGAATACATGCAGAAATGTGACAAAAGAAGAGAAGTAGGAAAGTCGCATGCAACACTTGTACAAATAGTGTTCGCTGGGCACGACAGATTTCGAAGAGACAAAATTTATTACCACAGGGTCCTGGGTAAAAAAATAAAGCAATTAACTAAATGACATTTCCTGCGCAAAAATACAGAGCACATTACAGAACTTTCGCTCCTAGGGATGGCTGCTGAGTGCTGCATTTTATTGTGAAGTATTCCTTGTAATGCTAAACATTCTAAGGCACTGCTTATGCGAATTCCTAATGCAGTATTTTTTATTGTGTAGGTGCTGGTCATAATGAGTATGGGCTGCCTGCCCTGCTGGAGGCTGTCAGGGACGTCGTAGGAGCAGACGACTCAATGCTGGAGGCCACACCTGATGCTGTTTATCAAGATGAGTAAGTATAATATGACTCCCCGAGTGCAATGAACCGCGCTCACTCTGTTCATCAAGTTCAGCCACTGAAAGAAAGAGTTATGGGGTGAGAATTATTCAATATATGATGGTGAGTTGCTTCTAAGTGAATACACTCTAAATTGAGCTACACTAAGTAGAGATTGCCAGCATACACACAAAAGACAGGAAACAATCTCTAGATTTGTGTGTGTACACTGTGAAGCATGATTTTAGGCAGCTATCTTGCATAATGACACTTATTTGCTTGCGAGCAACGCTTTAAAACTTTCAGACATTCAACATTACGTACAGTGTGCCAAAAATTTTTGGCACATTGTAATCTCATCTTGCAGCACTTCTTTTACAAATAAGGCTTAAATCTCAAGAGGCAAATCTCATTTCTGTACACAGCAGCATTATTGCTACAAACAAAAATGCATTCGCGCCAGTGGCTTACTTGTTCTGCAAACTCTCCTTTTGATGTGACGGACTAGAAAAGGCACAAATAATTCATACAGGATCCTTCAAGACGACGGCGGCCAAGCTTTGTCAGGCACTGCTCATGATCCAGGGCGGCAGCACCAGCTGCATCACAGCAGCCTGACCGAAGTGTACATTGACTAGCAAGCCCCACTGGATGCGGTCGAAGAAGCAAAGTTTTACACATTTCATCCTGCTTAAACAAATGGGGAGACAGCCGGCTCAGATGCTCGTAAGCCAAGGGAGCCTACCATATCAAGATGACATATCGTGTCTGCATGACGATACGGTCCGAGAACCAGTGGTGGTGGAAGCAGCAGTAGTTCCCACCCAAGCGCAGGCATCAGCAGCAGCTGGAGAGCCAGCAAACGTGAACACAAGAGGGCAGCAAGCACCAGCAGCAGTGGCACCTCTGACTCCACGCCTCTCACAGCCAGCCCAGCACAATCAGAGCCTCTAATTAACAGACGAAATGTTGAACTGAAACATGACGTTCTGAAAGCCAGAAAAACTGCTGCTCATGCTGAATTGAGGGCAGCAGGAGTAACAACAGAAGCAGCAGCAAAATTGTCAGATGCGGTAGAAGGTTGGAAGGCAGTCAGTAATGCTGCTCTTGCTGTCATCAACAAATATGAAGCGGTTGCTGATGCAGTCTTAACAGCAACTCAGGCAAAAATCAGAACAGAGGTTCACAAAGCAGAGTTACAGCTGGAAATACTTCTTTAAAAAGAGAGACGTAGGCTCCAGATAAAAAAAAACTAGACCTGGAACTTAAAGAAAGGGCCGATGAGATGGCAGATGGTGGGGACAGAAGATGAGTGGCCCCATATTTATTTTGAAGTTCAGTCGACTTTATAGCAAAGGTTATATGCTATTTCATTTTTAGAGATTCTATTTTCCCGCATTCAATGTCCATGTACTATGTGATCTCAGTGCACGTTAAAGAACTGCAGATGTCCATATTTGTTCAGATTCCTCCACTACAGCGTCCCTCATATGCCGAGTTGCTATGGACTGTTAAATTTCATAAAACCAAATGACAGCAAACGATCTAATGATGTTCTTAATTGGACAAAGATGGAAAGTAACTTGTGCCAATAGAAGCCGAAGTGTTTCTGGATGCAGATCTGTTATTTCTGGAGCCCCATTACGGTTTGAGCCTTTTATCGTTCTGAGCTGTGATTTTCTATTGTTTTTATGGGTATTAACAACCCAAAGTGATTCAGGCTATGAGAGACGCTTTTATGGAGAACTCAGATAACTTTATTAACTGTGGTTCTTCACCGTGCACTGACATCGCACTGTACTTGTGTTATGAGTATTTAGTTTTCATACTGCTGCAAAAGCACACTTGTATGCGATATGTGTTTAGTTGTGCTGCAGCCATTTCTTAAAGCTGCTCAAGTGAATCGGCTGTCGCTGTGTTCATGATGTGATTGGTGTGGCTGAATTCCTTATTTCAGCTTGCACTTTTCCGGAAATATACGTGATTCAAAGTTTTAGCAGCAGTGTTTGAAGAACGATCATATTGTCTGCCGAGTTCAGAATACATATATATGACATTCTAAGAAGCAGCAAGCAATCAGATGTCTGTTTTAATAATGTTTGCGTTTCTTGAACTTATTTCTTTTGTTTGCATTTTGAGAGTTAGGTTTTCCTGTGTGGATAACAAAAAATATATTTATCAACTTTTTAGATGTTTGTCACTGATCTTAGTTGGTTTTTCCTTGCGCGAAAAGAAAAAAAAATGTTTCTATTCGCTGTCGCTTTATCATCCGTTATGGCAAACGCACTACATATTCAGCAAGGGCATTCGTGTAGTCCAGGGCCAGATATGTTACAAAGTTATTACAGGGGATAACATATATTTCCTTTATTAATTTGAGAAATTAGACAAAAATCATGATACTTACAGTGAGAAAAGTGCTGCTGCCCCAGCGCGTTTCGCGCTGTGCTCCCATTATCAGCCATGCAGCTGGGAGGAGCTGGCACCTGTGGCGGTACCACACATTCCTCATCGCTACTGCATGCGTACTCTCTGGCAATATTGTGCAGCACACAACAGGCAAAGATGATTGTTGAGCACCGGTGAGGTGCCATTTGGAGCTCCCTATGCAGACAGTGGAAACGCCGCTTCAGCTGCCCGCTCGTCCTGTAAAAGCAAAGTATCACCCGTAACTGCTGCAGTCACCCTCAAACATGACCGTAGCATGCAAATATTGATACATGCGTCTACCTCAAAATATGTGACTTGAAAGCTGCCATCTGTAAACTGCATACCATGCATTAACAGTCTGAATGTTAATCACATTTGTACTGAGTAATGTAAATTTTCACTTCGCTGAATATTCCAACGAAATGCGGAAAGCACAGTGCGCTTATGATCACCCGCCATGGTGAAAGTATTGCTAGTCGGAATAAATTAAATATCATACCATGCCCAAAATAAGGGAGTTGCAGACATCCACAGTCCGTGGGATAAGGGGAGGTTCACGTAGCTTCTTCTAATGCCCTATTGTCTGAACAGCATAATCAGAATGTAAAAAAACTGACCAATAGTGCACACCTATGCCATATGTTTCCACAGTGGCATGGCCGAGTACTTGCACACTGCTATCAGGGTGCAGTAGAGTACATAGATCTGTGTGCGTTTGTTCGTTTCATGCGCTCCTCACATCTTGACAAGGCGTATACTACATAGGGCGTAACTAGCTACAGGTACCTGTGTTTGTTTTCTACCGAAGCATCAAGACTCACCTCTCCACAATCACCCTCGGTGTGCCGTGCGCAGATATGTAGCGCATTTTCCGGGAGTGTCCGCAGTCTGGAACGATGTCATCAACCACGGCCTGCATGGGTAGCCGCTGTCCCCCAGCAGCAAGCCTGTGTATACACCACTGCCGAAGAGTTGGGCCACATTGCTGTTCGCCAGCATCCGCGCGTCTTGAGTGCCGCCCGGCCACCGTGCGACAACATCGAAGATGCGGCAGTGGCTATCATCCACCAGCTGCACGTTTACCGAGTGATAAAAGTGGCGGTTGGCATACGCTTCTTCATGCTCTTCGGGAGCCTGTATCTACACATGGGTGCCGTCGAGCGCACCGACGACGCAAGGAAAGCCGGCGAAAGCGTAGAAGCCGCCTTTGGCATCTTGCAATGGGCTAGACGACGGCCAGGTGGAAAGAAAACGGGGGTGGTCATCTTTTGTTTCACGCCGATGTCATGCGCGTGCTTGCACAGACTCGCAGGCGCACATATTAAGGGGGTCCCATTTATAATAATATTATTCTCACTTGACCATCACACAGCATCGCACAATGTCGACTCGAAAGGAAAGAATCAAGATGTACGCACTTGAACACTAAAATATTATTCACATCCAGCGACAACTATACACACTACTTGCGATCCTTTCGCGTGAAAAAAGGTACGAATTTGAGACGTCGCACGTACGTACGGTAGCTGATGTTCAAGCTGCGCAACAGGTTAAAATGCATTCGAGAAAACGCAGAGCCAAAGAAGGCAAGCGGCAGTAACAACATACAGGGAAAGATGGAAGGCTGGAGACAGCCTTACCAGATCTAATCATTGCTGCGGCGGACGAGGGCGACAGCAACTCGGCGTACTGTGCGGCTTGCTGTAGATTCGTGGGCGCCGATCACACCTCCGGAAGTAATCCAGGAAACAGCCGGAGGCAAAAAACTTCAGTGCCAGCATTACCTGCAGCTCGGTGCACAAAGCGCCGCGCCGAACGCTGCGACGTGTCGAGGGCTCGACCCCGGAGCGAAGAAGCTTGGCTTGGCACGGCGAGATATGGTCTTCCCGCCCGAACCGTAAGCGGCGCTGCAGCTGCTCCTCGCTGAACGTGTCAAGCGGACTGGTGCTGTCACGAAATGCTCGTTCGCGGCGCAACAGCCGATTGGCGAGCAACTCGAGGCGGATCAATCGCATGACAGCCATGTTGAAGAAGACTGGCAAAAGTTTTCTTTGAGACTGCCCGAAGCAGCCCAGGTTTACGCCTTATTGAAATCTTGACTTCCTCCCTTGTTGCAGGCTTGTTTCTTTCGTGCAAGCTGCTTTTCGGCTACTGAAGATAAAGGCTCCAACGAGCTGTGATTGAGTCTGAAGATTAGAGTGAGACTGGACTAGCGAGTCTTGTTCAAGCAGGCCCTGGTGTATTTTTCAACTGGTTACTAACGACACATTCGTCATTCGACACATTCGTTGACAGAAGGCAGCCAGGTGTTTTTACTGAACGATCTGGTTATGCTTTCCCCAGATGTTGAATTCCTTTCTGGGAGCAGATGCAGCCATAGGGAAAGGTATGTCATCGGTTACGGGGTTATTGTTGTAATAACGCTCAAAGGGCTAGATGTAGTAGTCGCTCTCTAGCACCAACGTGCCAGCCCTAGCAGTCAGAGCTGTGACCCCCCATCCGCAGTGTGGTAAGTCGCAACCACAACATTTATTGTTCCTCAGCAATACAAGCAGCAGCAACAAAACAACCGCCTCAACGAAGGAGTGTCCGGCTCTCGTACGTGGGTGAAAAGCACAAAGTGCCGGGAACATACACAAAGTGGTGGGGGGGGGGGGAAGGTTCCGCCCTCCTCGCGCGGCTCCTCGCTCACAATCCACAGCGGCCAAGTCACACGCGGTGGCCGGGCGATAAGAGGAGCGGTCTCTATGGCAGAACAGCGTCCGTGCGTCTGCACAGCACCCGCCAGGAGACGAGCGAGCCGGGTGAGCCTCGGGAGAAACGCGCGTTCTCCCGGGCTGTGGAGACGAGGATGTCTCTCGTTCTAGAAGAAGAAAGAGGGAAAGGCTCCGCAGCGGCAGCGCTGCAGGGCGCGAAACCAATCGGGAGTGGCGTGAGTGCCCCCTCGCAAACCTGCTTAACGGCGTCCGCATAACATTGCGTAATAATTACGCGTGTCCTTTACTATGGGAATGGAGATTCGCGTGTATGCCCGCATTCCCACCTCCTTAGAACTGCCCTACGGCCTCGAAGCGACCGCGTTCACCGCGCGGTGTACCCAGTGGGGCCGGTGAAGCGCCGTTTAACATTAAAACAAATTAAGAAAACTTTCAGATCAGAGCCTCCGGTGCCGTCGTCGAAGGCCGTGGAAGCCAGGACAGCAAGGCAGTGCAGACGATCCCCATGGACGATTGCGGAGCCAAGTACAGAAGTAGGCCGACGAAGGCACGTCCCGATTCCGATGGTCCATCTGCTAGGGCAGCTGTCCCGGGAAGCGCGGGCAGCATGCAGGATCGGCGCAATCACGCACCCTGTTGTCCCGTTGCATAGCATACAGTAGGCCTTCACTCAGCTGGTGTATAGTGCCTAGAATATACTGGCAAGGGTGCCGAGCGCCAGCCCTGCGCAATGGGAGCAGGTGGCACCGTTTGCAATGAAAGCCCACCGATGGCGGCAGAGGGCGCTGCTTGTCGGGAGGGTGCTGCCGCAGCAGACGACGCGGTTTTCTCGCTTCGGAAGGCAGCGACCTGGTCTTGTGCGTGCGCGATTAACCTGCTTGTGCACGAAATTTTGTTGACTGAGGTGCAGTGTATGTTGTCCTATGTGGCTCCTTGCACATGAAAGTCGACGCTCCGCTCCTCCGAGCAGTTCTCTGGTGATTTCGTCGGTTTTGTGCGCGCGTTCTGTGCGTGCGTGTATCCGTTCTGCGTGCTTTCACCGTGTAGTCAAATCATGCACTGAGCTCTCGATTATTTTTTTCCCGTGTCCACCACTAAACGAGCTACATGTGACTGCACAAAAAAGATGTCAAAGCCAAAGCGACAGTGCAAAGAGAAGACTTGCTTTGTGCCAATGTGTAAAAGCGGTTACCGCTCGAACAAGGAGCGTGTTTTCATGTTTACTGCACCATCTGATGCTACGCGGCTTGCAGAATGGGAAAGAAACATCAAAAGAGAGGACAGAAGGCTGACTACAGCTGCTGTGGTTTGCGAGAAACATTTTGAGAGCAGTTGTATCGAGCGCACATTCAGTGTCAGCGTAAATGGTGTTACCAGCGAGCTTCCCCGCGATAAACCGCGCCTGAAACCCGACGCCGTGCCTTCGATATTCACGCATTACCCAGAACAAATTCTGCCTAAAGTGTCAGCTAAAAGAAAAAACTAGAAATCTGCGCCAGCAAGAGCCTCCAGCAAAGCGTCACAGGCGTGCTGCGTCGGAAGCATCCGAGTTGTGCTCAGGCATTGATAATGCTGAATCGGTGAGCATGGAAGCATCTGACACCAACAGCGGAGCTGCAGTAACTGAAAAGTGCACCACCGCACGCTGTGTTTCTGCAGAAGGAAGCGCTGGCGAAGCGCAAAATGCTGGTGACGAACGACCACTCACAATCAACGATCGTCTCCATCCATTCTCCAACGTCGCTATTCCAGTGACATGGATGAAAGTGCCATCCGTGACAGTCGATTCATTAGCGTACGCCTATTGTGAGGCTGAAAAAAATAACTTCGCTAACCTCTTCATTGAAAAGATGGTAGCATTTGCAAAGCCATTACTTGATGGACAATCAGTGGTAGCCACGGTTTACCTCAGGGGAAGGGAAAAGTCAAAACACATCGTCACAACTTGCGAAGAGGCCGAAACTTTGATCAAGGAAGTTGCCTTGACAAATCTTTGTGATGGATGCGGCATAAAGCCGGCCTCAGGAAAGCACACCTCCTACAAAGGCATGATTTTTTCTGAGAAGTGTTCATTATCTGTGAGGTCTGAAGGTGAATCCTGCGCTTTCTGCAAGTACCAAAGGATTCTGGCTCAAAACCAAGCATGCAGAAAAAAGCAAAGCACAAGTGAAATTGCCAGAAAAGTTGATGAAAAGAAACAGTGCAGGAGCATTTCTCGAAGCCTGTCAAGAACCAAGAAAAGATTGGCAAAGGAAAGGATACAGGTGGCCCACATGAAAGAGTGAAATGAGGCTCTTAGTGAAGAGACATTTAACAGCAAAATTAAATCTTTTCCCTCAAAGCAGCAGCTGGTTGTAAAGAGTAGTTTCCTTGCTGCAAGGCGAAAATCACACACGGGAATGCGATACGATGATGAGTGGATTTTAGAAAGTATGCTGATGGGGATGCGAAGCCCGAAGTTGTATGAACATCTCCGCAGACAGTCTATTATGGTTCTGCCAGGGCGAACTTGCCTGAAAAAGTACCTACAGCGCTTCAAGGGTGGCTTTGGCCTCAGTACAAATGTCGTCGATGCCCTAAATGAAAAAAACAAAGACCATGGATGCTTACAGTCTTCACGGTGGCCTCGTCATTGACGAAATAAAGCTTTCGGAGCACCTAATAGTGAAATCAGCTGGTGAGTATAGCTGCAATGAATTCTTGGACCGTTCTGTGTATACGGTAAAAGCTCTTTGATTCAAACCCCGCAATGAAAAAATCCGCATAACTCGAACTGCCGGCGCGGTGCCGGCCAACGCTATGCAAGTCTATGGCGTTGCACGCTCGCTGTTTCGGAAGCTACGGGTCTCGCACCGGTTAATTCGAACGGGCTCCCAAAGGAGGTTGTGTACATACAGGTATCGGTTCGGCAAGCGGTCGTCCAAATAGCCACCCTCAAAGCTGAATTCTGTGCTGCAGAATCACTCGCGCATCTCTGACGTGCGCTGAACGACAGGCGTGATGGCGGACGGACGGCCTCATCTACAAGAGCGGACACACTGATAGTTTCGATTTTGCTTTTCGGAAACGTACGCCCAACCGCACTAGCCAGCCAGCCAAACCCAGCTACGCGCCGTTTATAGCGTTGGTTGGCTGTTTCGCTAATCTTCCCTATCCACATTTTTTTCTTGCCGCTTCGGAGCTGCTGAGCAATGCCGTATTCATCGCCCGTGAATCTTCCGCGCTTGCGGCGTGCGATGCACTAGCGGCAGAGCTCCACCGCCAAAAATAGTGATTGTTGCGCCGTTCTCATCTAAGATAACAAGCAACTACTGCCAAGTCTTTCACCAAATAAATTTACCGCGATGCAAGCGGTTCTTGTCAGTTTTTTTTTCGGGGTCATTCGATAGTTCGAACTTAATTTCAGACTATGCGAGCTTTTCCGGTCCATTGAAGCACGAATCAGCGAGCTCTTACAGTATGTGAAAAATACGATGTTCTTCTAAGCACTACAATGTTGCTCGAGCCGAGCAGTGCTCTGGTAATATTCGATCGTCACGTCTTTTAGCACGTGTTTCTTTTTATTCTGGTTTAGCACCTTTGCCATATTCTGATCTTTGTTGAGAGATGTCTGCGCATAAAACAAGGTGTTTTTCCTATGCATTTTGTTTTACAATTCAGGTGATATTGAAGGCTTTGTTGACCTTGGTGGTCATACACCTGCTGAACAGAAGAATGTGCTTGCAGACCATGGGATGATTGTGCTGTTGCAGCCATTTACTGGTAAACTTTTTTTTCTCTTGGTTACAGTTCGCAACTTTATACGTAAAACGCACGTACATTTGTGAGAGATTACCTTTCCGCAGAAAAATGGACGCAAATCCTCGGCGTTTTTGCCTCAAAGGGCAATTTGAAGGCCCCAACACTGGCGAAAATCTTTTTGGAAACCACAGTCCTTGCGGAAAAGGCTGGTCTGTTCGTGGATTGCATAACATGCGACGGCGCCAGCTGGAATAGGAGCATGTGGCGGCTGTTTGGAATACAGGGTAAGGCTGTAATTTTACGCAAAATGCAAGATTGTTTAGAGTGTGTATGGTGCTAGTGCAGATTTCATGTTTCTAATGTTTAAATATTGTGATGAAGAAACTGATCGCAAGTTGTTTCTTTTTCCAAAGGTTCTCCAAGCCACGTTCGGAGCAGCACCAAACACCCAGTGGATCCTAAAAGACAGCTCTATTTTTTGTCAGATTTTCCACACCTTTTGAAGAATGTGAGAAATGAATTTGTTGGAAAAGGATACCTGACACCAGCGGGGCATGTTCACATTGGTATTGTACTAGCAGCCTTCGAAGCGGATCGAGTAAATGTTACACTGAAAGTTATGCCAAGCCTGACAATTGCACGCCTTAAGCCAAACTGCTTTGAAAAAATGAAAGTGGACATCGTATTTCAGCTCTTCAGCGACCAGGTCATCAAAGGACTTTTCATTTATATTGAACACATTGAAGCCTCACATAGGACCGTGCAGCCGACAGTAGATTTCGTGAAAGAAATGAATCGCCTGATTTGTGTTACGACATCGCGAACAAGCGAGAAGGCACTCAAGCCTGACAGTCCAAATGTGCAATTTCTGAAAGGCTTCCTATAGTATCTGCAGGAATGGGAGCAAACTGCAAAACCAGCTGGTGGTGGTTTTCTTACATAAAGCACGTCTGCTGGGCTAAGGGTTACCATAAAGAGTACACTTGGCTTGTTGTCCTACCTGACGTCGACTATGGGTTTCAAGTATCTTTTAACATCCAGATTAAGCCAGGATAAGCTTGAAAACCTTTTTGGTATAATTAGACAGTCGTCTGGCTGTAACGACCATCCGACAGTGTCGCAGTTTCTGATGACTGTGAATTTACTCGCATTCTACAAGCTGGCAAAGCCACCTAGAGGAGCGAACTGCACCCCAGACGTAATCAAAGCACTGCTCAGCCCAAAGGAGGTGTGTGAAATTACGAGTAAGTTCCTTTCAGACAAAATAGATGATCTTCTTGACCACAGAAACGTCAGTGAAGCTGAAGATGTAGTTCAAGCTGTCGTGTCTAGCAGTGACCATGCATCGTGCATAGAGAAGAAGAGCCACAGTGCTTTGATCTACTACACTACAGACTACGTGGCAAGAAAGATCATTGCTAAGAACTGTTGTCCACAGTGTGCAGGCTGCCTATGTGTAAGCAAAGCTGAAGCAAGAGCCGACGCCGCTTCGTACTTTACTAGCCATTTTGACAATGCGGGCCTAGTGCACCCCAGCCAGAGCTTGTCAACTGCTGTAAAGGCCATGGAAGATGCCTTTACTGTGTTTTTTAGTAAAAACAAGCTCCATGAAATGAGGTTAGTTGAATTTTCGAGTCAGCTACAGACACTGTCCTTTCCTCAACTTGGCTGCACAGAGCATGAAAAGGCAGTTTTATCTACCATTGTAAAGTTTTATGTTCTCTTAAGGCTTCGTTTTTTTGTCAAGGGCCTCAACAAAGAGAGGGAAGCGCAAAGGCAGCGGCATAAGTTTCTAAAACTGCGTCGCTGCCAATACATGCTTCTCATGTGCACATATGGGCCCTGCTTGCTGTACTTCTGTAACATATCCGCGATTGATATTGCACGTGAATAAAAATGAGTGTTGCACGACTGTGTTTCCTGCGTTATTCATATTGCATGTGTTTACTCGTTCGCAAATATAGTACGTACAAAGCGAGAACATCTAAATATAATCCAATAAAATTAACCGAAGCGTTTCGCCTACTTTATTAGAGAAAATGTTAGATATATATATATATATATATATATATATATATATATATATATATATATATATATATATATATAAGATATCTATGTACAGCACAAGTTTCGTGTTTCGAAACACGAAGTTGTGCTGACTTTCACAGCAGCTTTCGTGCAAGCGACAAGTGCTAAATGTGCAGCTCCTCGACAGAGACTCAAAACAAACCCTGAAACCTATAGTCAGCTGCCTCCATGACAGCTTTGGTCGATTAAAGCTGAACGAAAGCAAAAATGCACTAGTCCTCTTGCCGATGTTGCGAGAGCGTTGCGGCTCGGCGGCACCCTCCCGACTTGCAGCGCTCCATGCGGCGGCCGTCGGCATTCATCGCTCGCGGTGCCACCAAGAAGGCCACGGTCGGCACACTAGCCAGTATATTCTAGGCACTATAGCTGGTGGCACCGATGGCTCTTGGCTTGCCTTGAAGTCCGGGCAGCATACAGGGTCGGGGCAGTCATGCACCCTGTTGTCCCGTTGCATAGCATACAGTAGGCCTTCACTCAGCTGGTGGCACCGATGGCTCTTCGCTCGACTTGAAGTACGGGCTGCATACAGGGTCGGGGCAATCCCGTACCCTTTAGTCCCGTTGCATAGCATAGAGTAGGCCTTCACTCAGCTAGTGGCATCGATCGCTTTTGGCTCGCCTTGAAGTGCGGGCAGCATGCAGGATCGGGGCAATCACGCTCCCTGTTGTCCCGTTGCATAGCCTACAGTAGGCCTTCACTCAGGTGGTGGTACCGATGGTTCTTGGCTCGACTTGAAGTGCGGGCAGCATACAGGGTCGGGGCAATCCCGCACCCTGTGGTGCCGTTGCATAGCATGCAGTAAGCATTCACTCAGCAGGTGGCACCGATCGCTCTTGACTCGCCTTGAAGTGTGGGCAGCATGCATGGTCGGGGCAATCCCGCACCCTGTGGTCCCGTTGCACATCATACAATAGGTCTTCACTCAGCTGGTGGCACCGATCGCTCTTGACTCGCCTTGAAATGCGGGCAGCATGCAGGGTCGAGGTAATCCCGCACCCTCTAGTCACGCTGCATAGCATACAGTAGGCCTTCTCTCAGCTTTAGGCACCGATCGCTCTTGATTCGCTTTGAAGTGCGGGCAGCATGCAGGGTCGGGGCAATCCCGCACCCTTTGGTCCTGTTGCAGAGCATACAGTACGTCTTCACTCAGCTGGTGACACCAATCGCTCTTAGCTCGCATTCTTTCCGTCTCGGCGGGTGGCAAAGGCTCGTCGTCCCATTTTCAATCAAAATTGCCGTTTGGGCGAGTTGGTATGACATGATTGAAAAGACCAGCGCGGAAACAGACAGGGACACGAGAAGAAAAAAACAGCGCTCGTCCTGTCTTCAGTGTTTTTTCTTCTCGTGTCCCTGTCTGTTTCCGCGCTGGTCTTTTCGAATCATGTCCCATTTTCCTGCGACCGCCAAAGGCTTGCGAGGCGGAGCCAGCGGGGTACCAAGCTGCTCTCGTGGGCGGAAGCGCTGCCGAGGGTGACCGGGGGACTCGAAGGCGGACCCTCTGCTGCGGATTTCGCCGGCGCCGGTTTTCCCGCATTCTCGCTCGCTCATCCCGCGGCAGACCGGAAGTTGTTTTTCGGCATGGCTGCTCGGCGGTGACATATATTAGCGCGGGCAGAGGAGAAAGAAAAAGAATGCTGCCCAGATCACGGGTTCTCCGTTCTGGAATGCGGTTGCATTCCCAAACCGCCTCGCTTTGGACGTTCGAAGCTTCAACGGTCGTCTGAGCGTCCGCCAGCTATCCATCGGGCTTGCTGTGACACTTGGCCTGCGGCTGTCTTTTCATTCCAGTTATTTTCCCATTTTACAATTTTGGTCAATGTAAGTTAACCTAACTCCACTCGGTGTTAGACCAAGAGGAAGCGTGTGCTTGCTCTGGAAGCAACGGTGTGAAATATGAAAAGATTGTTTCGCCCATACCAAGCAGGAGAACTTACTCTCTGCAAGTTGGCCAGAGTTAGTTCTGCCCTGGGAAAAAGTTGTAACGATGCGCTGGGCTCTGCTATCGAGCCTTGCCTGTCGGTGCGTCTGCCTGCTGGCGGGGGAGAGCATTCTTCTCAGGCCACTCGTTCTCCCTGAAAAAGTAAGGTTCGAGGTCACAGACAAGCACCGGTCTGCTGTTCGCTCTTAGCGTCCAGTCCGCCAGCCTGTAGACGAGAGAATGAAGGAAGAAAAACTTTTATTGAGCTCTAGAGAATAGCTTAGAAATTTGGCGGAGTCAAATGGCGTCTTCCACCTTCTTAGCAACGATCGTCTGCCCCTAGTCCAGGGCTCCATTGGATGCCGCTGCCAGCTGTGCTTGCCTGATTAGCCCAAGTTGGACGCCTTGACGGTCGCTGGAGAGCATTCCTTCCCATTGCTTCGCACTCGGGTCTGTTATTTTTGGTGCCACCTCTATTTTCTGGAGGCCCACGTTATGTGATATAGCGTGGGTGTTTCATGCGCACTCGAGTTATTTTTGGTGCCACCTCTATTTTCTGGCAGGCCCACGTTATTTGACATAGCTTGGGTGTTTCATGGCACCATGGGCATTTGTCTGTGTATTCTGTGGGTTGTATCTTGTTGAGTGTATTTAGATTCGGGTATGAGCCCGTCTGTAGCAGCCTCCAGGCGACGGCGTTTTCCCTAGAGAGAAATTTATGTGGTGGGATTCACCGTTTCCTGCAGCCCTTGCAGTGGTTTAAGATTGCCGAGTAATCTTTGGGGATAAGTTCGGCTCCGTCGAGGTCGCTTGTGGGGGGAGCTGGGTAAAACGTGCACCCTCGAGCTACCCTGTCGACCGCTTGGTTGCCTTAGACTCCTGCGTGTCCTGGCGTCCATACCATCGTATGTTTTATTGGTTCTTGTCCTGTGCTTTGTTTGGGTCGGTCCCCAGAGCGGAGTATGCGGAGCGCTCTGTGACCTATTCTGCCTAACATGAAGTTTCTGCATGCCGTTTGAGAGTCGGTTAGTATTGTTACGGATCGCTTAGTCCGGTAGCCCTCCACTGCCACTAGAGCGACGGCCACTTCTTCAGCCTCGACTACCGTGCAGTCCTATAGCGACGCGCTGATGATTTTCCGCATGTCCGAGTTTATCACAGCCGCTATCGCGTTGGGGTTGTTTGGTCCCGTCCTTCTGGGGTATGTCGCTGCGTCCACATGCACCGTTGTTGCCTGGGGGGCTAGCGATTTTTAGATGTACTCGGCTCTCGCCTTTCTGCATTCTTCGTGTAGGATGGGGTCCATGTTCTTGGGGATGGGGGTCACTCTAATTGTGCCCCGTATGCCATCCGCGAAAGTTGCGGTTCGCTGGATGTATTGTATTTGTTCGTATTTGTTCGTTGCATCCCAACTTCTGCAGAAGCTCCCTTAGCGACGGAGTCGGCTGTAGTCTCTGCAACTGGACGATGTGTTGTGCCTCTCTGAGTTCTTCAAAGTTGTGATGAAGTCCTAGTACTGAAAGCTTCTCTGTGGATATGTATTGTGGTAGATGGAGTGCTGTTTTGTATCCTTTGCGTATAATCGCATCAATCTGTTGGATTTCGCTTTTGATTGGGTTGTAGTATGGGAGACTGTAGGTGACTCGGCTGATCACCAGGCTCCTGACCAGCTTTAGCGTGTCGTCTTCTCGCATGCCCGAGCGTTTATGGGAGACGCGCGTGATCATGCGAACAACTTGTAGGGTGGAACCTTTGAGTAGTGCAAGGGCTTGTGTACACCGTTGGTTTGATTGTATCCATATGTCCAAGGTTCTTATGAGTGTTTTCTCTGGTATGGGTTTTCCCTCTGGGTAGGCGTGGAGCCTAAGCTCGTCGCTGTTCGGGAATTTGCGGTTTTGTTTCCCTCTACAGACTCTGAGCAGTTCTGATTTCTCGATGGAGCGAGCTAGCCATCTATCGTTTACGTAATTCTCTACACAGGTCGCGGCCTCCTGTAGTCTTTCTTCCTTTTTTAATGAGCCCGTATTTGTCCAGATGGTGATGTCGTCGGCATACTTGGCATGATGTATTCCTTCGACTTCCAGAAGTTGTTTTGCAAGGCTGAACATTACAATGTTAAAAAGCGTAGGTCTGATGACCGAGCCCTGGGGAGTTCCCTTGTTAAGGGTGTGGAACATCTCCGAACGGAGTTCTCCCAGCCCTATCGTCGCTGTTCTATCTGAGAAAAAAGCATTGACGTAGCCGAAGACCCTCCTGCCGTAGTTCAGGTCGTCCAGGCCTGTCAGGATGGTTTTGTGGCTTACGTTGCCAGAAGCTCCTTTGATATCTAGTGCCATTAGTACGTTCTCTCTGTCCCTAGGGACGTTACTTAGAACTCCTTCTTCGATTTGTAGAAGTACGTCTTGGGTCGACAGTTTCGCCCTGAATCCGAACATACTGTGGGGATAGAGTTCGTGATCTTTCATGTATTGTTGTAGCCTTAACGTTACCACACTCTCGTACAGCTTGCCGAGGCACGATGTGACGGAGGTAGGTCTTAGGTTTTCGATTTGTAGCTTTTTACCCGGTTTTGGAATCATAACCGCATCTGCATGCTTCCAATCCTCGGGAACGGTCTCCACTGCCCAGTGCTTGTTGAGGAAATCGGTTAATACTGCGACTAGCTCGTCACTGAGGTTGCGGATGAGTGCGTTGTTGATTTTGTCTGCTCCCGCTGTTGTATTCCTTGTTGTGCTTCGAACTGCTGCATAGACTTCTGCTCGTGTGATGAGTCTATCTAGGTTTGAAGTTTCATTTTCCCGATAATGCCTTACATAGCTCCTCTGTTTTGTGTTCCCGAAGTACTTGATGCGCACTTTGTCCAGGAGTTCCTTATCGGTTCCTTCAAACCGGTGGATTAATCGGTATATTGCTTTATTGTTTTCTGCTTTGGTTGTAGTCGGATCGATGAGCGCTTTCAGGGTCTGCCATGTCCTAGCTGTGCTCAGAGTTCCGTAGAGGGAGTCACTGAATTGCTGCCAGTTCATTTTCAACTGTACTGCGCACTCCTCTGCTTTCATTGTAATTTCTGCTATTTTAAGTTTGAGCTTCCTGTTGTGTTTCTCTTTCTTCCACCTCTTCATTAGACCAGGTCTGGCTTCACATAGCCTAAGGAGCCTGGCGTCTACTTCGGGTGTCTGTGTTGTTCTCTTGATCTCTTTGGTGTGTTAGTTTTTCTTTTGCTTCAGAATATTTCCCCATTCTTCAATCGACTGAATCCCTCCTTTGATGAGGTGTTCGTCGCATGCTTCTCTAAAGGCGTTCCAGTCTGTGATTTTAGTCGTGCCTAGTTGCCGCTTGAGTCGGTGGGAGGCTACTTGGGTTTTGATTATGTAGTGGTCACTCCCCAGTTTTTCCATTAGGTTTTCCAATTGCGCCTGTCCCGGACCCTAATGAAGGTGAGGTCTGGGCAGGTTTCGGTACTGACGCTCTTTCCTATTGTGGTCGGAGTCTCTTGGTCTGTGAGTAAAGTGTAGCCTCCAGTTTCTGCCGCTTCCGCTAATGTCTTTCCTTTAACATTGAAATCCTTGTATCCCCAGCTTTTATCCCGGGCATTAAAATCGCCCAAGACGACTAGCGTGTTGCCCTGTGCCAGTTTGCTGGCGCCTTAAAAAAGCTCTTGGTATTTGGCTTTCCTGTGCTTCGGCGGACTGTAGGTATTAACGATGAAAATACTGCCCTTTTTCCTCTGTTTCTTTGGAATAATTTCTATGATCACATGCTCTATGTCCGTTTCAGCTATCCTGTCGTGGCTTATGGCCATCATTGCTTTGTTGGCTAGGATTGCCGTCCTTCCTTTTTCCTGGGTTTCGTAGCACGTGTAGCCTCCTAGGGTTGGTACAATGCCCGTTTCCTGAAGCGCAATAATGTCGGCGGGCGTTTGCTCTGTGTGAATGTATTGTTGAAGTAGGCCTTGCTTCCTCCTATAGCCTCTGCAGTTCCATTGCCAAATTTCTAGGTTTTCTTGTTGGCTTAAGGTTTTGTTGGCCATATTTAAGGTTCCGTGTTGGTTGTTGTGTTGGCGAGGGCCGCCACCATGGGACGGTTATACGTATTCTCTAATATTCTCATTGAATTTTTGCTTGCGGATTGAGCTCCGTATCTCTGTTTGTAGTTACATCTGCTGCATTTCAGCTTTGAAGTTGTTGAAATCCTATTTGCCAGTGTGTGGTCAGGGTGGCGGTTCGATTTGCTCGGGTTGCGGCTGTGGACGGCTGTTTGGTCTCTGTTCCTTAACTGCCTTCGTGAGCTGGCCTACCTGGCGTTCTAGCTCGCTCTGGCTGACACAGGCGAGCTCTAGTTCACGTCTTAGGGCTGTGATAACTTTATTCGCGTCCTCCTGCTGCTTGGGCGCATTATTGTTGTTTGTGTTTGTGTTCTGTTTAGTTTCCCCACCCGAGTGCGGAGCAATTCAAGGATTTCCTGCTCTTTAGCTCACCTTGACTCAGGACTTCCTTGCGAGTTTCTTCTGCTTTTGCTGCTGTTGCTGCTGGACAACCAGGGGCACCAGGGGCGGGAACGACCGTGAACGGCTCCTCGACTGGCTCCTTGGCGCCCGGGATCTCGAACGGCTCCGCGAGGTCTCCCCCTCCGAGCTGAACCACCTCCGATTTTTGCCGCTGTCGTCCCGGCTGCGTCGTCAGCTGTCGTGGCTGCCGCCGCCGTCTCAGCTGCCGCCGGGGTTGTTGCGCAGTTCTATGGTCTTCTTTAGTTTGTCATTTGCACTCCTTGGATCGGTAACATGGCTGCCGCCGCAGATCAAGCATTTGGGTGTGCATTGGTGGCCCTCCGCCGGGTGTTGCGTGCCGCAATGCTTGCACGCCTTCAGTTCCGGATTCGGAAATACGTCTGACCGATGGCCTTGTTGACAGCATATGTAGCATACCTGCCACGTGGGACGATACGGGTAGCACCATATCTCGCCTGCGTAATAGATGACTTGCTTCGGGACTATGGGACCGTCGAAGGTGATGACGGCCGACTTGGATTGTCCTAACATTCGAGCGCTGTGGATTTTAACTTCTTGACTGCGCACTCGTAGGTTGGCTTTCAATTTTTCCAGCGATGTCCGGGGCTCCACTCCATGTATCATACCGCAGCGAGTGTCTCCAGGGGCTGCCACGTAAGCACTTACTTCGTATGAGCTTTCCCCAGAAGTGAGATTGGAAATGTGTCTCACGTGTCAGGCGGCCATCTCGCTTGCCGTGCTCACTATAATGATGTTCGTACCGGTGCGAAGCCTGATGATCAGATCTTTTTTACATTGGTGGTTGCATGCTCCTGATCCAGCGCGGGCTACTTGATGAGCATGGAGGGATTTGACTTCAAGTCCCTGCGGTCGCAGAATGATCTTTAAATCGTCTTTAAGAAGTGGTGGCAGCCTCGGCCTAAGCCACCGCTGCGCTCCCTTTCCCTCGCTGTTCCAAGTAGCGGCATTTGTCGCGCCAGCTGCCGGCGTAGAATAGCCGGGGTTTTTCCGCCGAGGTCATATTAAGCGGTCGATAGAAAATTCTCGGGAGTGTTCCGTTCGTTCTTCCGTTGGCGTTTCTGTTGGCGCTTGGACAGGGAAAATTCCGAATTTGCTTCGTCTTGCCTTGGGGCGTCTTGTTGCTGTTCTCGCATGGCGGTATCCTTAATTTCCCCGTCTGACGAGTTCTCGTAGTCGGTGGCGTCGAGGTAGTCCTCTTCCATTTCCTGGGCTTCCAATAAATTCTGGCCGGTCTGCTCATTGTCGGTTCAAAACTAGGGTAATTTGTAGGGCAGGGATCCGTTCCGGGCTTCATCGTCGCCTAAGGGTGAGCCGGGGTGCCTGCGAGTGCCCGTAGTCGAACTAAGCCTTCTTAGGCCTAGCGCCCGCTCGGCCACGTGGAATCTTCCAAGTCCGGTAAAAATCCAAACATTGGTCCCACCGTCTTTAATTTGGTGTCCCAGTGGTCCAGCTTGTCTTTCCTCTAAAGCTCCTGCCAAAATCGGCGGGCCTAATTATGGATTGAGAAGGTCCGGGGAAGTCAAATTCTGCTGGGCCCATGCAACGCACATCAGCACTGCACAGCAGCTTGGCTCTCACTCTCACGAGAGAGGGGAGTTTCTCGTAGACTACATAAAGTCCTGTCCATTTCGGCGCCAGAGGAGCACAGGATTTCTTACTGGCGTCGCTCAGAACGTGACTGCACCTAAACACCAGGACACCCGAGTTGTAGTGAATTCCCCCGTGAGAACGATCATACAGCGCTTTTTGCTAGGCCCGAGCAGTGCTCAGATTCTGGTGGGCTTTGTGTAAAAGTCATCGTCATCTTCGCACGCAGCCCGATCGCGTAGTCGGCGCGTGCTCACGAAGCAATTGGGGTGTTGCTGCGAACCTGGAGAGTACGTTCTACTGGGTTCGTGTTCGTCAGCTCCCAGCTAAGGTATAGAGCGACAGGTGTGTACTTAGTCGAGCGGTTCATGGTCGAACTGAGAGCAAACCCGATCTCTTGGAGACCGGTGTCCCATTCGCTGTGCATCTCTCCAAAAGCAATGAGCATGTGCATAGTGTTGCGGTTCACGCGTTCCATGGGATTCGCCTGGGCATGATGCGTGGTTGTTTGCCTGTGCTTAATCCCGAGGGCCGCGCAGGAGTCCACTGAGAGTTTGACAGTGAAGTACGATGCATTGTTCGTTATTAACTGCCCGGGACAGCCGAATCTTGTGAACACCTTGATCAGCTTCCCCATGATTAGGCGTGCCGTGAGCTTTCGAGTGGGAACAATTCCACCTATTTTCTCGTATGATCTGTGACAACGAGCACAAAGTGGTTTCCACTCGAAGTCCTCGGGAATGGTCACATGGTGTCACAACCTGAAATTTGCCACCGACCCTGGCTGTTGGTCAGCTGCATGAGCCTTGTTGGACGTACACCACGCGGCTGGACCCTTTCGCGCACGTAGCACGAGCGGGCATAGCGAATCGCATCCCGCTTCATGCCAGGCCAGGAAGCGAGGCGGCATAACATGAGGTAAGCCGAATTACCAGCTGTGTTCCAGCGCCCCGCATGAACAACAATACCAGCTTCCTCCATGTGCGCCGGGGACGCGGCGCCCTGCTTCCTGAGGCCGGCGAACACTTTTCGATAAAATGAATTCTCCTCCTGTGCCTCCAATGGCTCCTTTCTGCTGAAAACGCTCACCACTGAAGTGACGAAGTCCAAGTGGTTCACGCTGTCGCCGTGGGAAGGGGGGTTGTTACTTCGCTCGCGGCGTAGATGAGCTTCGCGGTAGTCGCGCTGCTCCGGCTGTCGGGTGCGGCGGAGTTGGTGGTGTTGTTACTTGCCACGCCATCAACGGGCGTGCGAGAAAGTGCGTCCGCCACCACGTTGTTCTTACCCCTCCTGAAGCGCACGGTAGTGTCGCAACGCTGGAGAAGTGGCACCCATCACACCAGGCGCCTGCGCGATCCGCCTAGGCGCCTCAAGCACGTGAGTTCCATGTGATCAGTATCAATCACGAAGGCGACTCCGTCGACGTATTAGTCCAACTTCCGCAGAGCGAATATATTTGCAAGGCATTCTTTTTATGTAACGAAATGATTTCTCTCTGCGGGAGTTAATGAGTGGCTGGCGAACGCCACCGGTCTCAGGCTACCTTTGCGCTCTTGAAACAGTACTGCTCCTAATTACTCCTTACAAGCGTCCATGTGGATCACGAATTCCTTGTTCAGATCAGGCAGCCTCAACTTTGTGGTTTCCGGGACCGCGCAAGTGAGATGGCGCAGTTCCGCCTCTTGCTCGATTCCCCAGTTCCACTTCACACCTTTCCACAACAACGTCGTCAAGGAGGCTTGCAGAGCTACGCAATCTGGGATAAACTCACGGTAAAAGTTCACCAGCCCCAGAAAGCGTCTCAGTCCGCCTAAGGCTGCCGGCTACGAGAACTGCAATATAGCCCGCAACTTGTCTCCGCATGGCACAAGGCGTCCTTTGTCTAGCGCGAACCACCACAGTGTTATTCGCGTGGCCGCTATCTGGGTGTTGCTCGGGTTCAGTGCAATTCCCGGAGACCTCAGACATTCCAGTGCATCCCTGAGAGGCCGTAAGTGCTCGTCAAAGGTCGCCGAATGCAGCTCAATGTCATCCAGGTAAGCAAGAGCGTGGTGCCACATTCCATCGCCTAGGACACGGTCCATGAAACGCTGGTACATCGTGGGCGCTGCCTCTAAGCCGAACAGCATTCGGGAAACTGGTAAAGTCCCTTGTGACAAATGAAAGCTGTTTTATTTTGGTCACTCAGAGTATTCTCCACCTGAAAGTATCCTTTTCTGGCATCGAGCGCTGGAAAGCACTTTGATCCACCCATATTAGACACGATCGAGGGAATGCATCGGAAGTGGGGACGCGTCCTTCCGTGTGACCACGTTCAGGCGTCGATAGTCCACAGAAAGGCGGGTAGTTCCATCCTTGTTTGGGCACTAGCACCACTGAAGAGCCCCAGGGGCTGTTTCAACGTCCCACAACGCCTGTGGCGAGAAGTTCGTCCAGAGCGTTATCGAGCGCCTTCCCCTTAGCCAAGCTGACTGGCCAAGGATTGCACTTTCACAGAATGGCGTCGCCGGTCTCAATGTTGCTCTTAACCAGCGCAGTGCAACCAGGCCGCTCCGTGAAAACACCGTAGAATTCGTTCAAGAGCAGAGGCACGCGCACTTTTAACAGCGATGCTGTTTAAGCCGGAGGTTGTTCCGTAAGTTGCGCATAGCGGCATGTTCGTTGTAGGCAACGGTGGCTGTGTGCGCAGTAAAGAGGTCACCCACGGACGCCTGACACCTCCTGTCGGAGCGGACGACAGCTAATACAAAAAACAGACGCCCTGGGTGGTGTTGCATAACCACGTGGTATAACAAAAGGAGGTGCGCTCCGGCGCCCGAGACAGAGCGACCGTGTCTCTGAAGAAGTTAGATGAGGCCACAGAAAAAAAAAATCTCTTTCCTGAAGAAGAATCGCGGCGCGAAATCCGACAAGCCGTTGCATGAGAACGGTTGCGATGACTTCGGTCCAGTTCCGAATGTCGTGCTGCTGCGCATGCGTCACGATGTCAGCGAGTTCAAACAAAGGATTCGAGTTCCGAGTTCGCGTGACATAGCGAAGCGTGTACGCAAAAAGGTGTGGCGACATCGGGATGTCAGCGAGTTGTAGAAGACTTGAGTTCTGAGCCATTGTTACCGAGCGAAGCGTGTGTGCAACCAGATGAGTCGACCAACGATCCGAGCCCGTCAGCTCCCGAATAAGAGGAAGCCTGGCACGAAAGCTGGCGCGCAGAACGGATGCGACGACTTCGGCCACATCCCGAATATTGCGCTAGTGAAGCGGCGTCGAAACGTCATCGATTTGGAGATGCCCTGCATATACCCCCCTCCCCAAGATCAACGAACACTGAGTCAGCAGTACGTACAAGTGTTTAAATGTTGAATGTGTTGCAAATGTAGGGCCGTTGCGGTTTGGATCAAGGAGAGGCGTTGGCAGTTCGTTTGTGCGACTCCGTAACCCTCCTCGTGCTGTACATTGCTCCCGGTGAACTACAGGCCGACATTAATACAATCTTTAACACGAAACTTCGGGGCATATACGACAGGGGTCCCGTCATGCTTATGGGAGACTTCAACGTTGACGTTAGAAAGGAGAGATGGCTCATTCAGCACATGATGAACGGCTTCGCTTTGCAGTGCTACTCACATAGCCAGAGTGCGTTACGCACAAACATTCGAGGAACGTGCATAGACTTAAAGCTTGGTAACATGTGTGCCACTACCATTAAAATGACAAGTCTACGACTTGCAGTCTACCACAGCGACCACAAGGCGTTCTTTATTCGGATCAGCTAGAGCCCTAGCCGAAAGGAGAAGGAGATGAAGGTGACTTGTGTGATATGTCAGACAGAAGAGAGCACACTTCAACCGAGGCATGCTTGGCAATACGCAGCCTTCAGCATGGACAGATGAAGTTGAGGTGGAGGTCCGCAGAGAAAAGACGCACTGGAGGAAGCATTCCTAAGCGTACACGACCAGGACGACAAATGAATGGCGGTACTGAAATAAACACTTCTACGTACTGATGACTGAGTCTTCGTGTATCTTTGGGGGGGGGGGGGAGTACTACAGAGGGGAATAGATAGAAATGACGAGTATAATAGTCGTTAACTTAGCCGTCGAACCAAACTCAAACAGCATCGCTGTGCCATCAGTCTTTCACAAGTTTTTTTCATCATCATCATTTTATTTTTTAAAACCAATACTTCAAAACTTGATTGGGCCCATAGCAAGGTCGACTAGTGAAATGTGCAAATACATGATATTCACTAAAGAAATGCAGACATTCAAAATGCATGAACAAAAAGACTTTAGATGCTACAATAGCGGCATTGCAAATATGTTAAACACATACATATTCTGAAAAACAACAAACAATAGGCTTATAAATGTACAAAACCAAGCACAAACGTATTTGGTACCACAATTTCTGGACAGACAAAAAAAATGTTATTCAATAAATCCGAAAAATAATGTTTGAGTTTGATGTCATCGGGAATCTCATTCCATATCTGGGCACCATTGTACTCTAATAGCCTTTGACCGTAAGTGTTATGACAAGGCGGTAGGTTAAATCTATTATTAGTGGTGGCTCTTGTCTCAGCGGCGATCTAAACAGTCTAAGAGGAATTGGATTATTTGTTCTTATTACCGTGTTTATTATATGAGCTATCTTTAGTTTGTATGCAACTTATACCGCTGATATTCGCAGTTCTTGAAAGAGTGGTCGGCTAGGGTCGATTGTCTTTTCGAACGTTATGGTACGAACAGCACGCTTCTTCAAGCGTAAGATTGATTCTAAATACGTTTTATAGGTACCGCCTCATGTCTCTAGGCAGTAACATAAGTGACTATAGACAAACGCGAAGTAAAATATGCGTAAAATCGGTGCACGAAAATATTCCCTCGCCCCAAATTACATATGACAGCCATAACCTAATTTATAGCAAACAATTTTAATTTGCTGCTTCCAATGCATTTCCGTTTCAAAGACTGCACCCAAGTACATGGTTTGCGAGAGATTAAGCAAATACGTACCGTTTAAGGTTAGAAATAAGTTATCACAGCTAATATTCTTTTTCTTGAGTGAAATAAAGTATACTTTGTTTTCTCGGTGTTAAGTGTGAGCCGATTGTTTACGAAGCACTGGGAAATTTTACTAAGTTCCTCGTTAATTTGCCCTCCCAATCCTCTAATGTATATCATGTAAAAAATATCGCAGTGTCATCAGCGTATATAACAGCTTCAGAATAGTTCAGAAACAATGGAAACTCATTGATGTATGCAGAAAAAAGGAGGGACCCGAGTACAGACCCCTGCGGCACGCCAAGTGTGATTTTTTGTGGAGCGGATATATAGGTTCTGGTAACAACGCATTGCTCTCGACTAGAAAAGTAACTTTTGATTAAATCATAAATTTTCCCCCCTTGACCATAAGTCTCTAATTTCTGCAGTAGTATCGAATGGTCAGCCGTGTCAAAGGCTTTTGATATGTTTAAGTAAACAACTACGGCCAGTTTGTTGCTATGTAATGCGGTATGTTTCAGCTGTGTGAGGATCAGAACTGCTGAGGAAGTGGATCCTTGAGGTCGGAAGCTGTTCCGATTTGGACGGAGGACATTGTACTCAGTTAAAAAGCTCTGTATTCGCTTGCAGAAAACATTTTCGAATACTGTATTAATTACACTTAATACTGAAATTGGCCTATAGTTTGATAGCATGGACCGCTCACCACGTTTAAAAACAGGCGTGACCTTAGCGGCTTTGAGCTCATCAGGATACACTCCACTTCTCAGAGAACGATTAAAAAGATGCAACAAATGGATACCTAGAATATCAATATTGTTTTTGATAAGTCTTACAGGTATTGCGTCTAGGCCTGCTGCTTTGCCAATTGAGAGACTGCTGACTGCTGCTATCACTTCCTCTATTGATAAGTCAGGCAATGCGAAAATATTGGGAACACGCTCAGGCAGTCTTAACGAGGCTACATTAATATTAATCCTTGAAGCCTGCGAAGGTCCTATGGAGGCAAAATGGGCAATAAATAATTCAGCCGTGTTATCATTAGCTGATACAGGCAAAACATCCACTCTTGAACGAAGGCCAACTGCATCATTAACGATGTCCCACATTTTTTTTTGTATTACCTCGACTCTCCTCTAGAAGTGAAGAAAAATATTCTTTTTTTCTCTTCCTCATAAGACACAGATAGGTTGCGGTAGCGCTTAAACTGGCTTAGGTAATAGTTGTTTGTTCTTAATTGCTTCCATTTATGGCACCATTTGTCCTTTTCTTTTAGTATTGTGACGCTCACGAAGAGGCGATGCCTAGTCTATTTGGTCGGCATCGCCTGGTAGAGACTGGAAGAGGAGAACGAGGTGGTTGGTGGTCTCGTGCTTGGAGATTGGACCCCATCTGGTTTTCCAGTGGCCCGTCGTGGTTTGAATAAACCCCGAACGTAACATCTTGGTGGAAGGTGCCGGGTATACTGGTTCCCCGAAGACGGATCCCCTGTTTCACCGTCACTGGAGTCGTCGCATTGCTGATCTACCGCCTTCTGTGCCCTGGACGGCTACGCTCCGAGGTCTGTGCCCAGCAGTTCGCGGCAGCATTACCGGGACCCACAGTCGTTCGCGGGCTCAACCAGCGACGACGTGGATGAATGGCTCACCCACTACCTACGTGTGAGTCGCTACAATTAGTGGAACTCCTCCGTTTGACTTGCCAATGTTGTGTTTTCCCTAACGGACACGGCCCTAACCTGGTATGACAAACACGAGGATTCTTTCACGACGTGGGACTGCTTTGTGGAGGAGCTGAAGAAGTGTTTCGGCGACTCAGTCGCGAAGAAGAAGCGTGCTGAGTAAATGCTTGCGCGAAGGGCTCAGCTTCCCGGTGACACATGTACGAAGTACATAGAGGAAATCGTCAAGTTATGCAAGGTCGTCTCTCCGAACATGACAGAAGAGGACAAAGTTGGCCATTTACTTAAAGGATTCCTCAGCTCTCCCTCCTGTGTATCCCACGCGCCCTCCTCCGCCAGCTGCCGTTCACGCAGCGGACTTTGAGGAGCACCGGGTACCCCGAGAGCTGCAGCCGAGCAACATACCACGATCGCCCCTCGAACAATGGTTCCGAATTTACCATCCTACGCCGGCCACATACGACAAGAACTTTCGGCCCGGTCCTTCGTATGATGACTACTTGCCGGCGCAGCCTGCTGCTGATTTTTCTCTCGTGTGCTACCGCTGTGGCCAACCCGGTCACATCTCGCGATTTTGTCCCCGTCGACGACAGCGGCAACCCTCCCATTACGGTTACTCTACCTATCCTCCGCGGCGGAATTACCAACCCTCTTCTGCCAGGTACCCATCCTACAAGCCTGATTTCGGCAACCCATGGTCAGCACAAATGATAAATCGTTCGCCGGCATCGGATAGAATTGCGACACCACCTCCAGCTCCCCGCACTGGTCGATCTCCATCACACCGACGCCGATCCTCCTCACCTCTGCCGGAAAACTAGTCGGCGCGACCGATGAGGGTGAGGTCGCTGGACGTCTGCCGCTGGAAGAGATACCTCTGCCTGTAGTGATGTTACGAAACAAATTGAATGTGCTAGTGGATGGAGTACCTGTGTTGGCTTTAGTGGATACCGGTGCTACAGTTTCAGTTATGAGTGCTGCGTTTAAGTGTCGCCTCGGACGTAAAGTCTTGTTTCGATGGGACAAAAATGTCCAGTTTTGTGGAGTGAGTGGCGAACCGTTGCCTGGAGTTGGAGTGTGTAGTGTTAAGGTTTCTTTGAGTGGTGAAGTGTACAGCACGGAAATGCCTGAGTTGTTCAGCAGAGGGCGGATCAAAGCTGCCGCGGAGCAAAGTAGCACAGAAGGGGGAGAGGGGGTGGCACGGGATGGAGGAGTTCTCCTCCGCGCTTTTTTCTCGGCGCGGTCGACCGGCTGATATGGCAGCCCAGCCGGAGGCGTTTCGAGTGTCTTTTTCGGGAGATCGTTGCGTACGCCTGCGGCCGTAGCATCGAAAAGCGAATGCGATTCTTCGCTTTTTGGGGTTTATCGAAGGAATTCAGGGTGCTGCCGCATGCTCGCTCTCTATATCCTCCGTTGCAGGCTCCAATAACAATTCCCGTCTTGGCGAGGAAGTCTCTACCAATAGTAATTGAAACCGATGAGCTGGGGAGGTGACCGAGGCGCTGGAGCCTCACTCGTTTCTCCCACTGCACCACTAGCCGCGCGGCATAGCTCGCGTGCGCCGTAACGCTGGTTATTGGGAAATTGAGGTTTCTCTCTCGCAGTCGGAGTCCGTTCCGACGGATATGCTCGCTTCCCTCCTCGCCAAACAGGGATGCACTCGCTCCTGTGTCTAGCAAAGCCATGAACTTAACGTCGAGCAACCGTAAGCTCTATAAGCGGGACTGGCTTGCCGCTGGGTGATTCCAAACGACAAGCTTCCGGGGCTAGGAGTTCGTGTGACTCACTGAGCACTACTACTGTTGCCGCTGACTGTGCAGAGTTGCTCACCGGCGGCTCCATTCGTTTCCCAAAAGTAGCAGTATTAAGTGGTTTCATTAAAGTAATAATAAAAAGGAAGGAAAAGACTTTGCCCAGCCTCGGCATCTGCCATCGATACTGAAGGACCTGAGCTGGGGCAGCGGAATGCTCTTCGTATTGGGGCGTCTGCACTCCCGGGCGTAGTGCCCTACTTGGTTGCACCGATAGCAGAGGGGGTTCCGCCATTTCCGGGCGGGGCAGTTGTCTCCGCATGCCGGACGGGCGTTCCTTCCTGCCGGGCGTATCGCCGCAGCTGCCCTTTGCTCCTCGGGTCGACATGTCAGTCACGATCCTACGTGTGCTGCCCGCATATGAAGCGTATACGGGTCGAGAGCTTGGTCAGACAATTCTCAACCGTTTTTCAGTGGCCCGTCACTGCATGCAACCATTTTGGCTCCTCGGGAACGAATGCCGAAAGTGTATCCGTTCCAGGCGCATCGCGGATCAAGTACCTGCGACGCTGGCGGTGTTGGGAAATACGCGCGGGAGACGAGTACGTCCGCCTGTATACGCTTGGCTGCCGTGGCGAGTTCATGCAAATCCCAGAACTTCACGCTTCGCAAGTAGGCTGCAAAAGTAGGGTGAGCTTGTCGCGTGACACGCTGTACCTTCTCGCCGTTCGGAGCGGAGGGGTTCGCGATACGATAATGTTCGTCCATCGCCCTCACGTAGTCAAGTAAGGATTCGTCCAAATGTTGACTACCCAAATACGACTGGCGCCCCAGACGACGCTCGTAATCAACGGCAAGAACTCCTCCACTGTGCGTGACCGGTGGCCAGTGAGGCCGAACCAGAGGGCAGCTTGATCAGACAGACTGGCAGGACAGGCGCCAGAACCTCGCCATCGGAAAGCCCTGTCGCCTGCTGATAGGTCAAGTTGCGATCCAGGTACTCGTTGGCGCTGACAAAATCATGATAGCCATCGTAGTTGGGAAGGTCCAACCGTAGCCTCGGTCTCGCCTCTGGAGCGCGTGTTTGCAGGTTGTTCTGCACGATGCCCGTGAGGCTCTCTCTGAGGCGCACGGCGTTGTGCAACACAGCATCTTTGGGGTTGGCCTGGCCACGAAGTTCTGGCTTAGGGGCCGCGTGTTATGAGCAAGGTTGTGCAGGTTGCTTCATGCACTCCCTGCCTGGCGGCAGAGCGCTTGGCGAGAATTGCGTAGCGTCGCGGCTCGTCTGAGAGAGCGTGTCGCGTGCATCACCGCTCCTCTCAAACTACATTAGATCGCAGGAGCTAGCGTCATCCTTTGGGAATTGTAAGACGAAAAGCGCTAAAAAAAAACGCGCGGGCGCAATGAAAGAAGAAGGAAAGGCGCTTGTCCTTCGTCTTTCTTTGCGCCCGTGTGTTTTTTTGTTCTCGCTTTTAGTCTTACAATACATTACCAACTACCCCGCACCCACACCTTACTAAACCTCTGGAAATACGCCAGCAGTAGTGTTTACTCTCGTGTAAAATTGTTGCTGATGTATGCCATATTGGACACCCGCAGCAGGGAATGGAATACAATACCGCTCGCCGCCATGGCAAGCCTGTCTGTCGGCAGTCGTTCGCACAATCACTCGGTTTGTCACACCTCTGGCCCCACGTTGGCGCCAAGAATATGGGGCTTATTCTTGTAATAAGGGTCAAAGGGCTAGAAGCAGTGGACGCTCTCTAGCACCAGCGTGCCAGCACCAGCAGTCACAGCTGCGATCCCCATCCCGCGGTGCGTTAAGTCGAAATCACGGCGCGTTCGGACCAGAGGGGACAAACACGAGTATTCTACTCGGATGAGCGTTTATTGTTCTGGAGCAATACAAGCAGCAGCAAAAAACCACTGTCGCAACGAGGGAGTGTTCCGCTAGCGTACGGGGATTAAAAGTACACGCACGGCGGAACACACACAAAATAGTGGGGGAGGATGGTTTCGGTCACCTCGCGTGGCTCCTCGCTCACAGCCCGCAGAGGTCAAGTCACACGCGGTGGCTGGGCGATACCGGCAGCGGTCTCCGTGGCAGATCTAGGTCCCTGCGTGTGCGCAGCTTCCGACAGAAGACGAACGAGCCTCGGGAGAACCGCGCCTTCTCCCAGGCTGTGGAGAGGACGTTTCTCTGTCCTTAGAGGGGAAGAGGGAAAGTTTCAGCGGCTGCGACGGCGCGTCAAGAAGTGGGGGTGGTGTAACTGCCCTCCCTCGCAAACCTTCATGACGGCGCGCGCATAACACTGCGTGATAATTACGCGCGGCTGTTACTATGGGACAAGGGATCTGCGTGTATCCCCATACGGTGTACCACCAGTTCCTATGTCCCTTTTGTCTGAAAGGCGCAGCACGCGTGTTCTTTGTAAAGTGCGGCACGAAAACCCGCTATGAGGAAAAGCGAGGAAAATGGCGTTGTCATAGCTGTGTCTGTGCGTCCGCACAACAGAAGAAACCTCTCGCCAGTTGGCATTATGCCTATCTTCGTTACTAGCGAAGGCGTAGCCAGCGCGATCATTCCGCATGAAGTATGAAAGCGATCACAAACACCTGGCACTACAGGAAAAAGGCACCAGCGGCGACGGACCGCCGCCAGTCCGACTCAGTTTATTAATAACAGTTATCGCTTCGAGAAATCAATATGCTACTTAGTGGGTGGTTCTGCAGATATTCACGTGCTTTTAAAGCAGTTTTTTCTTGTACTAGCACTAGGAGTCTTGTTGACACTGCGCATGTGCGCTGTTTTTTCGTGTATGTATATATGACGTGCTTCTTCCTAATAAAAAATCTGTAGTAAGTTCAGTGCTGGTTTGTGTGTCTCGTCTCTTACATGGTCCGTATGTGTTTGCGCTTTTGAACCACCACTATGCATCAACACCAACTAGCGCAATGTGCAGTATTTCTGCAATTTAATTTCTTCTTGACGCTGTTTCGGTTTCATCAGTCGAACGATGACTGTGACGTGTAGTTGGTGTTTAATTCACATGAGGCATAAAAAATCTGATATTATTGCTGACAGGTCATTTTTTGTCATTCCAGGTCTTGGAAGAGGCTGGATTAAATGTCGTAGTCAATTAAAGCTACATATCAGCGATTGTTTTAGTTTTTCTAGTTGCATCATGTGACCAAAACATCAACTTCACGACAGTCGGCGTTCGGTCGATGAAATCAAAACAGCATGAGAGAAGAAATTCGATTATAAATTTTTAGCGTGGTTGTAGGCAAGTTCTACCCGGTAATCCATGTATTTTATTTTCTAACGCATCATTTGACAGAAGAAAACACGCAATAAAATTAGGTGTCTATAGTCCTTTAATGGCTCATGCACCTTTCGGTTATTCTTATTATGGATATTTATGTTTATTATGGTTACGGATATTAACAGCAAAATAAATATGCTGATATTTCAAGCATTCCACATTGTAGCGTTGTATACGGCTATGAAGCATTTCCTGAAAGATGTGACTGTAATACTTTTGAAAGTGATTTTTATCCACCATACTGAATATCAATTTGATGTGTGTTTATTTGTTCACTTTTACATCTGCTATGCAGCGCAGAATCCCAACAGCCACCATGGAAGGCAACAACAGAGTGGCTGCGTTTGTGCTGGGGGCGAGAGACTGGGATGGCGGTCGGAAATTTCGGACGAAGGGGGCGGGCCCTTCACCCAGTAATTGGGGCTTTGTATGCAAGAATGCCCAAATGTCTTGCAAAAGCAAATAAATAAATAAGCATTCTTACTTGCATTGTAATTTCAGTTGTAACATGTACACAAAAAATACTGATGATGTGAAGAAAGCCTCTGGGTTGGCAAGGTAAGCCTTAAGTCTTATTGGGTCGGTGGGCCCAAAGGCATACAGCTATTGGTTCTATATGGGTTACCTTTGTTGACTTCCCGCAAGTTATCACCTAAGAAGCCCACTCGGACCAGAACGGCTAGACCACAGGGGCCCAGTACGGGCTAGCCCACGGAGGCCCGACACAGGCCAGCCCACAGAGGCCCGGCACGGGCCAGCCCACGCAGGTCGGGCACGGGCCAGCCCACGCGGGCCCGGCACGGGCCAGCCCATGGAGGCCCGGCACGCGCCTGCCCAAGAGGATCCAGCGCGGAGCCTTGTGGGGCTATGCAGTAAGCCCACTGGGCAGCCCTTGAGGGTCCCCCCCGATGCCGAGTTGCAAATCCTGCACATATCCCACGTCGGACCCCTATGGGCAGCCCGTGCCGGGCCCACAAGGGCCCGCAGTTCACAGCCCCATTTGTGCTACTGGGGGATGCATAAGTATTTAGCAGCCCATTCGTACATTGTCAGGATTCGAAGGTGGAACAGAATATAGAAAGTGGCACCTTTCACATCGACATTAGGCAAGCAAGTGACAAGTTGAGTGCCGCTGCACAATTTGTCTGGTGCCAGCATCGCATAGCACGGAAAGATTCTAGGAGGTAGTGTAACACTGACAGAGTTTCAATTGATAATGTGGTCTGCCACAGATTGCCTCAATCTACCGTATTTTCTCGATTGTAACGCGAGCTTTTTTACCGAAAGTAAAAAGGAAATATCACCCCCCGCGTTACTATCGAATACTAGGTTTAAAAACGCTATGAAGAGCACCAAACACACACTATTAAAATTACTTCATGTGTCAAACGTGGGCGTTGATCGTGCTGGTCATTCGAAATCCCGCACTCCAACTCGCCGGTCAACCAGTACGCGAACCAAAGGTCACAACTACTAGGACAAAGCGGCAATCTAATCGCAAACGCAAAAAAACGAAGCCAGTGAGAACAAGCCAACAACGGTCGACGCCAGCTAGAGTCACTGGATGGATGGATGGATGGATGGATGGATGGATGGATGGATGGATGGATGGATGGATGGATGGATGGATGGATGGATGGATGGATGGATGGATGGATGGATGGATGGATGGATGGATGGATGGATGGATGGATGGATGGAAGGTAGGAGCGTCCCCTTTGAAACGGGTCAGTGGTTGTTGCCACTATGCTCAGTTTTTTTCCTTTATTTCTTTTTACTCTGCTGTAAGTTGTTAATAAAATTCGCCATTTCCTTCAGAAAACGTTTTCCTACACTTTAAAACTTATGTCAACTCTCTGCGTCTGTGCCACCAATCCTCCAATCGCTTCTTGCTAATTTCCACCGCAGATTTATTTACATGACTATTGTTATCTCTAAGCCCTAAGGAATCAGGAAAAGTGACTGTGCCTGCATCGACATCGGGATGGATACCATAGCATTTTAGGATAAGGTGTTTTATTGTTTCTACAGATTTACCACACACAGCACATGTGTCATCTTCGTTAAATTTTTTTCTGTAGCTGCGCGTTCTAAGTTACCCTCACCTAGCTTCAAAGAGGAGGGCACTGCCTCTTGAGTTATCATAAAACGTTTCCTTTTCCAGCATCGATATCGTTCTACACTATGCTTCTTTTGCATTGAATCTATCCAATTTTTACCTTCGACGTTTTTAAGCTGTCGTTTAATGCTCTTTCTTTCTCCTTCCTCGTCTCTGGCAAACTTACTGGCCAACTTTGTAGTTCGTTTCCGCCACTGTGTGTCAATGCTCTTTCTGTACAGGTATTTAAATACCTTAGCTGCCCACCGGTTATCATCCAATTTCCTCAGGCGTTCTTTGTATAGTACTGTACTCTGAGCTTCTCGTGCTTCGAACGTTGCCCAGCCCATACCCCCTGTACAGCCTCGTTTGTAATTTTCCCGTGGGCACCTAGTGCGAATATTCCGACAGTTCTCTGATTTACTTCTAATCGCGACTGAACTTCAGCCCTTAAGCATAGAACCGCATACCCGAAAGTAAGCCCCGGCAACATTATTCCTTTCCATGTACCTCTGAGGACTTCATACCTGTTGTACCCCCACAATGCCTTATGTTTAATTATCCCGGCATCTCTTCGCCCTTTTCTAATGAGATACTGTTCGTGCTTTTCCGTGTACATGTGCCCGTTGTTTACCCATAACCTGAGATATTTGTATTCGGCCACTCGGCGTATTTCATGGCCTTGTATTGTAAGCTGCTGATCAGTTGTGCCGTTTGAAACCATCACACCTAAGTTGGGCTAAAACTGAAATCTAGACTGTCTCCTTCGTCTCCACAGCAATTCATCAAAGTTTGGAAATCTTCCTGGCTATCTGCTAACAGTACAATATCTACCGCATACATTAAACCCGGTAGTCGTTGCTCAACAACCTTTCCGCCTAATGTGTATGACAGACCATAACCTAGATTGCTTTCTTGTAGCCTTCTTTCCTTACTTATCATATAAGGCAAGAACAGCAGCGGTGGTAGAGGACAACCTTGCCTTAATCCTTTGGTTATCTGGACAGCTGTTGTACTCTTAATTTCTTCCCTTGTTACTTCAACTTCATTTTCTCGATAGATTTCCTGTAGAAAATTAATTACCTCATGGCTGACACCTTCACCTTTTAATATGTTCCACAGGAGTTCCCTGTTCACGTTGTCGTATGCACCGCTTATGTCCAAGAAGGCTGAATACAGAGGTCTGTTTTCCGGCTTAGCTATTTCTATGCACTGGGTAAGCACGAACAGGCAATCATCTAAGCGCCTACCACTTCTGAACCCGTTCTGATGTTCTCAGAGTACTCTATTACTTTCTACCCATGACTGCATTTTCATTTTCGCCGCCAGCATCGCCAGCCTGTATGTAACTGATGTTATCGTAATCGTTCGGAAGGATTTTGTGTTCGTCTTATTGCCTTTTTCTTTATAAATCAAATTTATTTTACTCTGTTTCCAGCTGTGCGAAATTTGCTGATTCGTTATGACGGCCTCCAATAGCTCTATTAGCGTTTTCTTGCCTCTTGGGCCAAGTTCATTAATTAGCTTGATTGGAATTTCGTCGATTCCTGCTGACGTACATCTTGGAATATTTGCTTCCGCCTTTTTCCAGTTAAGGTTCGTCAGTTCTACGCTGTTTTCTACTGTGCTGTCCTGCGTTGCTCCCTCATTTGGGGTGATTACTCTATCGTCTTTCTTAAACGACTCAGCTATAACTTATGAAATGTAGTTCACAGTGTCATGTCCCTGTAAACATTTTCCCTCGGTATCATGAATCTTTTCCTGCTTTCTGTGATTCACTTTGCACAGCCAGCCTTTATGGCTCCAGAATTTTCTTGGCCCCCCTTAAGTTGCATCGCTAACTTCAGCCAGCCAGCGATCAGAGGACTGCTTTATTTTAGCCTGGACGAGGACCTGCACTTGTTTCTTTTGTCGATAAGATACCCATTTTAGGCCTATATACTCTTCAGATAACTGCGCCCTCTTTGCTTCTCTGTGTTCCCGCGATGCCAGCCGTCGTTGTTCGATGGCCTCCCTAATTTCCTTATTCCACCAACTTCGTGGCTTCCTCTTTCCTCTCCAGCGGTTTACTCCTTTTACTTGTTTTATTTTTGTAATAATGAGTAGTTCTAACTTATTATAATCCTACTTTTTCATGGAATGTGTCTCCATTGCTTCTTCTATGCATGCCGAAATTTGTGCTATTTGTTCGTAATTTAATTTCGCGCATTCTTTTTGACTCCCCTTCATTTCTTTTTACAGCAGGGCTCCAAACTGTAGACTAATACGCTTATGATCACTACCAAGGCTGTACTTCACCTCTTCGTCTATTTCCATCATTGCGAGCTTGCTATACACCCCCTGCGAGATTAAGCATTAGTCAATAGTCGTTTGCATGTTACGGGATTCCCACGTGATTTGTCCCTCACACTTAGTTTCTCTATTTACAATAACTAGGGTGTCGCTCACAGAAGCTTAGCATCAACTTCCCGTTATAATCTGTGCATCCATCCAGATCCTCGATGTGGCCATTCCTGTCCCCAAACATAATAATATTGGCGCCTTCTCCAAACTGCTTTATATCGTCATTGAGACACTTAACTAGATCCGTGTTCTCTTGCCTGCATTTGTCCCCTGTCCCTAAATAAACAACTCCTAGCCATGTCCTTTTACCGGAAATTGTACCCGACACGCAGACATGTTCTTTGCAAGTTGACTTTATTCTTTGTCAATTTTTTTCCTTGATGTATCAGCATACCTACTCCTCCTCACTTCCACTCCATTGTTGTTCTGTTGCTCCCTTCCTAGACGTAGTCATCAATATATGGCGGGTCTTCTAGATCCCTGAGATGTGTCTCGCATAGCGCGTATACACCTACTTCTTCGTCCTTCAACTGCTGTTCTATCTCTAACCACTTCGCTCTCTTTCTACCGCCTTGCAAGTTTATATACTGATCCTGGTGTTAAATTTCTTTTTTGTAGTTTTGTTCCTGGACCTCCTAGTGGCCATTTTATTCGCGTCAGCCTTCATTGCTACACTTTCTACTTTGCTTCTACCTACCCCTATGCCTAGATCCGCAGTGGACCCCCCAAAAAAAACTACTGCCCGGCGTGCCAGGCGCCACCCGGTTTTGGCTCCTAGCCTTCTATTAATGTGGATGCCATCTCGTGTAGAGCCTCCGCCAAAGCCTGCTCTATGCACTTCCTTGTTTATGTCTGCCACTTCAAAGCCTTTCTCCTGGCTTAACTTGCATATCTCCCGATTAACCGCCACAACGTCCTTCGTAATTTCTCCGTTCCGTCCTTGCACTACAGGCACTGTGCACACCACGATCTGGACTTGGTGTGCTATCGCCCTAAATCGTCAACTCCCTCCACTAATCTTTCCGCTACTTTTGCGGCTTCACCATTCAAGACATCATTTAGTTCCGCCGCTATCACTACCAAATTGCGCTCTTCAATATTCTTAGAAAGTTCATTTTTTGTTTCGCTCAGTACCGCGTCCATTTTCCTGCCTGGGAATGCCCCGGCTGCTACCCGCTTATCAGCCTTTACACGCTCCATTATAGTTCTTTTGCACCTACTCATATTAGAGTCACCACCGATAAGTACTTGGGTACTGGCTTCCTCCATCCGAACTTCCGGTTTATTATGCCGCCTCTTATCTGTGGCTGTGACCTCATTCCTGGAAGTTATCTTGTTCCCCTTCTCTCCATCTCCAACAGACTTCCTAGCTGCCCCGTGTGCGTAGCTGTTCCTGTTTAAACCCGCCTGACCTAACTCCTTATCGCTATCCATGCCAGCGCAGGCCCCATCCACGTGGCTGGCGCTGGAATGTCCGCTAATGTCACTTCGCTTGGCGGTGTCAGCCATTTGTGCGTTCAACAACTCACTAAGCTGCTCTTGGAGTTCGCGCTTCTCTGCCCTTTCTGCCTGCAGCTCTTTTTCTAGGGCATACATACATAGCGCTAGGCTGGTGTTTGCTTCGTCAGCCCAGTCCAGGCGTGCACCTAATACGCAGCATTTGCACATAAAATTTGCGCCTTCGGCTTCTTCTAGAGATTCGAACCGCGTTTCTTTCAGATTCGCCTACGTCTCACACTCCTTGCATTTAACCTTCAGTTGCTTGACCATTTTAGCAGCACTCTATTATTCCTACCACAAAATCCTAGAGAAGAAAAAAAAACACTTGCAACCAGGTGCTCAAATAAAATTCTTCCTACCGCTAAAGCTAATCACCTATAAAGGAATACTAACTACCTGTCTTCTACTAACTAAAGGAATACTAACTACCTGGCTCACAAGTGAGCCCTGCAGATCTACAGCTGTCAGCCGGAAACGGCCCGGCCGTTAGGTCACTGACCTGCTCTTTCGCGAGCACTTCCCCTAACTAGCCCAGATCTAAAACTAGGCTAAATCTAAGCTCTCAAAATATTAAGGGAAATAACTCATCGATTTGTCGTAGTAAAGCGCTCTCGCAGTCGTCCGTTCGTCAGGACCCGGTAACTACGCGTAATCCGACGAGCACCGAGACAAGCGTCCGCACCGCACGGCTGTCAACTGCCAACCTGTCAACTGTCACTGGGCGCGATGAGAGGGCGCCACCTCTTGACGAATGCTCGCAACCTCTAGCGAGGTTGTGTGGCCTCTGTGACCACAAACTGAAACGGCCATCTTGGAGGCACCGAGCGCTCGCAATCGCCGCCAAGATGCCAGCAAAGAAGCGAGCGATCCCACCGCCATCTGTCTGTTAATCCTTGCAACTGATGCAGAAACGTGGCCACGTGACTAAAAGGCAGCAGGGCATGCAGCAGCGCGCTTTGTTTGCTCTTTCTCGTTTTTAGTGCCAGTGCATAATTGTGCGTTCCGTGCTTCGAGTCTTAGGCCTATCCCAATCATCGATCGAGTTGTGTTCAAGCGGAATGGCGTGCTCACGCGCTCAGTATACAGCTGGCTTCAAGCGCACCGCTATTCTGCTTGCTGCGAAAGTGGGAAATTCAGCGGCTGCAAGACGTCTGGATGTCAGCCAATGGACGATCAGGGGATGGAGGAAACATCGCGAGGAATTGTTTAACTGCAACAGCCTGCGAAAACGCTTTCGGGGGCCCAAGAAAGGCCGCTTTCCGGAGTTGGAGCGCCGCCTTGCAGAGTTCATTAGCGAGCAACATTGCCGACTATTTGGAGTAAGCATTGAAATTCCTCAGTGGAAAGCACAGGAGTTCCGCAGGGCACGGGTTTGACCCAAAACCAGTTTAAGGCATCACGAGGCTGGGTGCAGAAGTTTAGGCGAAGGGCCGGGTTCTCCCTTCGACGCACGACTTCTATTTGCCAAAAGCTGCCTGGGGATTTCGAATCAAAACTTCGAGAGTTCCAGCGCTACGTCATCGATCTTCATCGCTCTACCAACATGCCACTTGGACATATCGGCAATTCCGACCAGACCCCCGTGTATCTGGACATGCCTATGTCCAGAACAGTGCTCAAGTCTGGTGAGCATGAAGTTCGCCTTAGAAGCACAGGCAAAAAGAAATCGGATTACCGTTATGCTGGCATGTTTGGCTGACGGCCACAAGCTCCCTCCATTCATCATTTTTCACCGGGAGACGATCCCGAAGGAAACTTTCCCAAAAGACGTTATCGTGCGCTGTCACGAAAAAGGTTGGATGGACTCAAATCTTGTCATAGATTGGATTCAAAGCGTGAGGGACCGAAGGCAAGGCGCATTGCTTCACCTGGATGCAATATTGGTCCTGGACTCTTTCCAAGGTGACTTGACACCCGGCATCAAAGAAAAGCTACAGCGTGACCGAACGCATCTCGTTGTTATACAGGGTGGCATGACCTCCATTCTCTAGCCTCTGGACGTTTGAATGAGCAAGCCCTTCAAGGATCGCTTGCGACAATTATACTGGGAGTGGATTGAAAGCGGATCAACAGCAACAGCTGAAGGTAGGCTGAAATGCCCAAGCGCGTCTAACTTTGCCCACTGGGTTTCAGCAGCCTGGTACGGGCTGCCTCATGTATTGGGCTACTGAGCATTTAAGAAATGCTCAATTTCAAATGCTCTAGACGGAAGCGAAGACGACCTGCTGCGAGAGGCGTCTAGTGAGAAAGAAGAGTCAAGCTGTGATGATGACAGTGACGGCGACAACTGCCGTGAGGATGAGGGTGTATAGGAGTGCCTGTTTGGCTTGTATTTCAATAAAGTTGTCTTTGACCCTCAGAACTGTGCGATGTCGGTTCCTCGCATCACATTCGGGTTCTTTCGGTTTTTCTGTCGCACGCCCGAAGTCTACCCTCGCGTTACAACCGTAGTTTTTCCCCTTTTCACACCCGAAATGTTGACCCTCGCGTTACAATCGTGGTCGCGATATATTCGAGTAAATACCGTAGAATGGTGCTTCGCCCAATGGTTTACTCCTAATCAGGTTCATTATTGTCAGCACGCTAAGAGAAACCTTTGTTTTTTACACGACAACTGACAGGCTTACCTCGAGCAGAAAAGGAAGGATCAAACAACTGAAACGCTATAAAAAAATTTCAAGGCCAATAAAATGAGGAAGCTGTACCATTACAGGGCCTGATCTTAAAGCTGGCCCAGCTAGAAGAGGGCTGGGCAAATGCTAGACAATATTCGCTAACAAATGTCAGTGTAAAAATTCTTGTGTGCGACTCTCTCAACTTCTGTTTGCTTTTTGTAGGGTTTTTTGCCAATTTACTTTTCGGGCATCTAACATAACGGTGTCCATTTGGAATCGAAGGTGGCCTAGATGTGAGTAACGGTGGACATTAGACAGCCCAACATTAAGCTAAAGTGTCGCAAGAGAGGGGTTGAGAACGTGGGAATCAAATATGTGCATTATGGAGTGGAAATGCCACTGACCGTGCTTGTCACTCACGTACAAGTCCTCGAGATCAAGCTGGTAACATGCAGGACATTTTCGAGAATTCGCGCCCTTGCGCCGCAACCCACGTCACCAGGCGTTCGCCCGAGATTGCCCGCATTGCATTGGCTAGCGCAAATAGCGTCATGATGCAGAGTGCTGTCACTGGTTCGCGAGCAATACAGAGAAAAAGGACGGGTGCTTGCCCGGCCCGGAAGGTGACTGCAGCACCTCCTCCTTTCTATTCCCTCCTGTGTCTGTAGCTGTGGCGGCTGGTGTTGAGAGGTAAAACATGAAGGCAGGTTTGAAACTGCCAATATCTCTGATTTACATTAGCTATACTGAACATTTTTGCAGGAGGCTGATAGGCAATTCAATATCTACTAGTTTTATCAGCTTTTCTTACCCTCATTGTCCTCCCCCCTTTTCAGTGCCTTTTGAATGCTCGAACAAAAATGCCACAATTTGTGGCTTGGTTTTGTTCAGATGATATCATTTCCTGATAAAGAACCAAGCTTGTAAATAAAACAGATCATTAGGCTATGATAATTAAAATTTAGTGTTCTACAGCAATTATCAAGAAAAACCGACTATAAATTGAGATTCAGTAATAATCGAATTAAAGAGCCCTTTTAAAGCACTGCAAGTTGACAGAACCAAAGTAATAGTTCAGAGAAATCAAAATTCAAATCAAAGAGTTCTTTTACTTTTTTTTGTGCAGCAAAGCAACTACAGTGCCCTAAAAGAAGTATAATAATAATAATAATAACTTCCTTATTTCCATCAGTGATGGAGGAGACTGCGAGTAAAAGTCGCTTTAGAGGCAAGCGACTTGACTAGAGCCCTCAGCCTCCTTTACAAGGCAAACAGCGATTGAGCAGGAGATTAACATAGCAATTGACCACATGTGAAATTTTCACAAAAAATAAGCGCAAAAACACAAATTACCTGAAAAACGCTCTGCAATTATTTAAGAAAGATTGAGTGACAAAGTGTTTACGTAAAGCTCGTACATCAGTTATATAAATATCAAGACTTGATTTCAGAAACAAATTTAAAAGTGTTGGTAGTGTGTATGATATCTTTTGTGTAGAATGATTGGCACGCGGAGTGACTACCTTCCACTGTTCCGTACACCTTGCGGTGTAAGAATGTGTGTTCCTGGCGAGATTAGATAACTCATGAAGGAACTGTAAATTCTCTTTTACCTCCCGTTTGAAAGCTTGACTTAACTTGTAATGAAAAAGGTTAAACACGGGTAATATATTTGCTTTCGGAAATAAGTCTGATGTGTGGGCATTGTAAGGCATGTTAAATAGTACTCGCAAAAACTTTTTCTGAAGTATATGTATTTTGTCTAGATTCGTACGTGATGTGGTACCCCACACGAGCAGACAGTAATAAAGTGTAGAGAAAAATAGGGTGTTAGAAACAAGAACCTTGATTCTGTAAGGTAATAGTGGTCTCAGCCGCACCATCATGCCAACAATTCACGAGATAATTTGCCCAATATCGATTCTATGTGCATGTACCAAAGCATATTCTGTGTGAAAATAACTCCAAGTATTTTGAAACTATCTACAATTTCTATGTTTACATCGTCATAGACAATGTTGATGGAATTGATTATTTGCTTAGATTTGGGCCTAAAAATTATTGCTTTTGCTTTGTTGATATTGATTTGTAGACAGTTTTGTTTTGACCATAAATGAAGAATTTTCAGAGCAGTGTTAGCTTTATTCTCAAGGCTACATATGTCAGGTGATGAAAAAAATATACTCGCATCGTCTGCGTTCATTACGTAATTCGCATCTTTATAGATATTTACTAAGCCATTTATATATACAATAAACAGGAACGGGCCAAGAATACTACCCTGAGGAACGCCGCTGGTGATATGTATCAAATTTGAGCGGCTATTGTTTGTTTCTACTTATTGATAGCGATTATCAAGATACGATTTTATAAAGCTTCCACAGTGCCCTCGAATAACGTAGATTTCAAGCTTATCAAGTAGAACCGAATGAAGGATGCAATCATCTGCTTTAGTAAAATCAATAAAAATACCAAGGACAATGTTCTTAACTTCAAATTGCGATAAAATAAATTCTTTTTGATGTAGTAGTGCTAATTCTGTAGACCATCGTTTTCTAAATCCAAACAGGGCTGGAGAAATTATGCTATGTTTGGCAAAAAACTTCAAAACCTGCATTAGTATTAGTTTTTCTAGTCCCTTGTAGAAAACAGGTAATATAGAAATGGGTCTGTAATTTTTAGTATCATTAACGTCACCTTTCTTGAACAATACCGACACTCTGGCTATTTGCATCCGTTTAGGAAAGATAGCGCTTGACAAAGACAGATTAATAATATTGGTAATGTACGGGGAAATGATATCAAGCACATACTTGATAGGGCGAACCTGCATGCCTTCTGCATCGCAACTTGAGCTATTTTTGAGTGAAAGGAAAACTGATGTCACCTCGTGCTCAGTAAAGCGGTGAAGAAAGAGTGAAGATGAATTTCTGTTTGGTATAAATTCACTAATATCAGACGACACACTACCACCAGAAAGTTTTACAAGGTAATCATTAAAAACATTTGCAAGAGCACTTCCTGATACTTCGTTTCCACCAAGTATTAGAGTTTGTATTCGCGGAGCTGATTTTCGACGATTTAAGACATCATTTACCTTTCTCCATAAGGTATCAGGTTTGTTGAAACAACCCTCGAATTCTGCACGAAAATAGGACTTCCTATGCAATTTTAGTTCCTTATTTAGCTTGTTTCTATATGACTTGTATTGCTTTAATGTACTTGGATACTTAGCCTTGACGAACTTGTGATAGAGCGCATTTTTATAATTAATCAATCATCTATTCAAGCAGATTATTCTGAAGGCCAAATACTTGCTGTCAGTTAAATTGAACCAGCAGTACAAGGAAAAAGGGTGTATCTGTGCGTCATTTCTTCTCAAAATAATTGCATTTGCTGCTTAGCACATAAAATCAAAGCCACAGTGTATCAAGAAACCAGTTAAACGCAATGCTTAAAGAGAATGCGAGGGTCCAGAAACATCACAAAGTGCAAACAAGGGCAAACAAACTTGGCATGCGAAAACTCGCCAACAAGAACACTATACAGGCGAAGCTGCCTAAAAGGTCGCCTGTGCATTCCACCTTCCAGAGTAAACTGCAAGGCGACTAGCGTCTTTACGAAATTTTTCAGGATGAGGTGTGTAGCCTCGTCCACTCTGTCACCTCCCATCAAGGCAAGTCGCTTGATGTGAAAACCATTACAGCACAAATAATAATAAAATGTTTAATACAAATAAATAATGAATGATCATGTATAAATTGTCATATTTATTGCATACAAGGCACAGAAAATAAGACGTTTATCTACGCTTAGCACCCAGAAATTTTTTACACCCATTTTCCCCAAGAATTGCTATTTCATGCACATGATGAAAAATAAAACACATATGCAACCAAAATAAATGCAGCGACACAACTGTCTTCACTGCATTGCTAAGAAGAATGTGCTGGTGCCAAGCTGATCGAAACATGCTCAAGCCATGAGTGACAGCTTTTCAGTGTGATGCGACAAAGCATGCCCTATTAACCCCCCACCCCCCCTCCCCAGATATTAACTGTACCGGAAACCCAAGCATGATTTCCCCAAATTTCACGCAAGCAAACTGCAAGACATTGATCGAGAGTGACAAAGGTAAAAGAAATGCACAGCTAAGAGATAAAGAATATGCTGCAACTTCCAAAAAATGCCAATCTGTGAGAGCAATACAAATGCAGTCATCATGCACTCCATATTTTCATGCCTGCAGGTTCCCGGAAAAGTTCAATTTTCTAGGCAGGTACTTTTAATTTTCGTTGCCATAAATTTAAGTGCAAGCATACTGCTGAACTGCCAATCTGGCGATATAAAAATCAGGAAATTTTATTCGTGCTATCTAGGGAGTGCGGGGAGGCGCGGCATCAATCTGTGTCGAGTCCTTCACGGCAGTGACTTTGCTGTCTACGCTAGCACCGTGCCAATGCAGCCACTTCAGAAGGCTAACAGGAAAAGCTACACCTTCTCTACTGCAGCCTTCGAGAATGCTGTACCCATGCTGTACCCCAAAATAAGCCATTGCCACTTTAGCTTTGGCTTAACGCTGTACTCAAGGTGATTCTGAGCTGATCTTTTCACCGCGTGAACTCAAGCACCAAGTAACTGCTTAAGTTCGAATAGCCAGTGAAAACAGTGCTGAGAGATACTATGCTGATTAAAGAATTTCTATGTTTACGAATCAGATTATAAAACTTGAAATGCAAAAAACATTTCTTTACAACAACTGAAAAGCCTGGCTCACCAGAATAGCCCTTCTGTCAGGGTCTCCAAGGATTTCTTCTATCTCCTCAACATCTCCCATGGAACTCAATGGGACCAGCTCTTTTCCGAGACAATGCTGCAGAGCAGCTGCGTGATTCCCTTTGAGCTCTTTGATGTCAGCTGTGATCTCCATTAGGAGCTGCACTGTCCGACTGTTGAAGCCTGAAATGTTCAAAATCCTTGATTACAGAAAGACTGCACATATTCCTCTGAGTGCTTTGGTATGGCTAAAGGTATCACAATTTGGTTCACACCAAACACTGAATGCATAGCACAGAAATATTTTTTTTAAATTCGGTGATTTTTTAAATATGTCAGTACTCCCGAGATGAGCGCACTAGTTGGTGCACTACAAAGTACAGGATGTGGAGTGTTTTGAGGGAAAAAAAGCAGAACACGACTGCATTACTGGGTCCCATTCGCCTCACGCATTCATTAGGTCTACATTTATCCAGCTTGAACACAACAAGCTTCTCAGCTTGATAGAGCAGCTTTGTATTCTGAAAAGGTTCGAGGTTTCTGACATGAGCGAAACGCATGTCCACTCCTGATTTTGAGAGCGCAATGCACAACATAATCTGTTTGTGACCTGTAGTAAACTGTCAAAACAGGCAACAGAGAAAAAGAGAAAGCTTCGTGGCCTGTGGGTAGCGTGCCTCTCTCACAGGATTCAATTCCCACTACCACCTCTCAGAGAATTTTGGTGTATCTGAACATTGCTGAGTTGTTCCTGAATTTTTTATTTCTCTGTTCCATTGGGACTTTCCACCCCCGACCAACGCCACTACAGAGTTTTCTGTGACAATGGATCGATAACACTGTCGCATTAAAATTCAGAAATAATGTGGGGCCTGGACAGCAGTTAATGTGCTCACTGTGATGACAGCGTTACATGTTATAGCCTTATGCTCCGGGTCCTAGCAGCAGATGTGCCAATCAGTTGTTTTTAAAACCATAACTTTTATATTTCTAAGACTGACAAATCGCCCCCATATCCGCAGTTTATGGAACTTCTTTGGAACTGCAATGCCACGACTAAGGGTGATGTCATAGGAAACCACAGGCTATCTCACACTGCCATTCACAGCAGTCATGACAATATTGACAGTTGTCTGTAAATGAAACCGCACTGTATAAAATTGAATGTCGCCCACTCACGTTGCGAGAATGGGGTGTCCATATCTCATCGATATGAAAAATCAATGCTATGATATATTGCCAAATTCTTTATATAATCAGCATAAAACTTTCCTGCCACTGTTTGTGTAGGCAAGCAAGCAAGACTCAAGCAACAATTATTAGGGGTATGAAAATTCATGTTCATAATTCTAACTAAATTTCAGACAGCATTTGCTATTCGATTCGCACTTTCACTATAGTTTAATCTCGTTATAACGAGCATGGATACAGCGAAATATCAGTATAACGAAATGAAGAGTGCAAAATCTGACACGCTATTGGTTATAATGGAGCAGTTTTTTTGTATTGGCATGGTTCAAATTGCACAACGAGCCGTAATAAATGCAAGAAATGCAATATTTTGATCATCTGAATAGTCCACAGTAGTAGTGTGTATGAATCGACCGTGCATTCACATGCCGCACCATATAGGGGCAGTACGAACTAGCATCAAGCTGACAGGCGCATGACCGGCACGTGCTTGAACCATCACCTACTCATGCCGCGCGCCCGTGCCACATCTGCAGACCTGCGCGCAAGACGGCTGCACTCTATGACTCAATCAGCTCCGTTGCGCAAAATGGCAATGCAGAAGCACATGTAGTGTCATTTGAGTCGATTTTTGGTAGTCCACAGCGAGCGCGAGAGGGGACATTACTGAGCACTTCAGTGTTGTATCTAGCACTCAGTCGACAATTGTGAACGCAAGACAGAAGATTGAAGACATCTGTTTACATCCGTTCCAAAGGAGACATGAAGAATTATCACCTTGTCATCATGTCGACTGGTGCTTCTGAATGTTACGTTTGAGAACTTAGTCTCTGCTCATTACAACTTGGTCGTGGCACCTGTACTGACCGACCAATAAATCGCTGACGAGGCTGATTCTTGCAGATGATCCAACTAGGGATGATGACAGTGAACCGAAAAGTGAAGAATGAGCTCTATAAAGCGCAGAGGCTGCCGACACGGCCAGGAAATTGAAGGGCTACCTACAGAAAGTACCTGTGGCCTGATGTCGAGAAAGCTCTACATTTAATTGATTTCATGAAGAATATTGTCCTCTCAAATGCTGCTCAGCGCCACCAAGCAAAGATTGCATTGTTTCGTAAATAAACTTGGGCGGAGCCAGCATCCCCATCTAGTGTTCATTTCTGCTCTCCTACGCAGAAAAAAGAAAGAGCGAGATTTCGCTTGCTTTTACCAAGCTCTAAATTCAACAAGTCTTCGTTATTACACCTTTCTGTTGTTCCCGCAAGAGCACCCTTTGCTTGGGTTTATTTGCAGACTTATGCAGATTTTTAGAACGATTGTTGGGTATAACAAATTTTAGGCCAAAAGTAGGCTTGTTATATCAAGATTTGATCTATTCTAACCTCTTTGATCAGAAATTATGAATTTCTGGTTCATCTAAACTGGCAGTGAAACATCGCGACATTCTCAGACAGCAGTATCTTGCACTTATGAATGGAGCCTACAGCCATTGACATCAATGAAAGCATAGGGAATTTTTTATGTTGGTGAATGTAAATTGATAATGTAATCATTGAAATAATTGATTAAAAAGGTGGGATGCAAACCTATGAGCGCCTGATATCATGTTCGGTGCTCTATCAACTTCGCTAAGACGACAGCTGTTCAGTCTTCTTTCATAGGTATTTGCTGCATGTAACCTATCGTTGAGATGTTCACCAGCACCACTCTTTTCAGTACTTACAGACATGTATGTTCAGTAGCGAGTGTCGCATGGAACATGATTCGACGGGAGAGTAGAAATTGTGCGAAAACACTCTTGCACTACCCATGGCAGTAAGGCTGCCAGAATCGAGGCCCTTTATTAGAACAAAGACCTTTGCTATCGCCAAAATGTTAGAGACTTCGTTCTCCAGAAAATCCGATGTCGTCAGCGCTGTCAAAGTAAACTTATGGCCATGGCTATGGCAGGTGGTCGTGTACATGTGACATGGACGGGACTGATTTGGCGGCAGATTGTGTATCCTCACGAGGCCACATGACATGGCGGGAGCTGACAACTCGGGCTTATCAAGGTAAACTTCGAGATGGGAGAGTGAGATGGAAATCAAACCCACTGGGACCTTTTCATCCACAGTAAAACATGATACTCCTAGTCAACACCGGCATGTTAGTGTCGCTTGGTTAAAACGAGGCTTTATAGGTATCTATGACAGGTGGAATTCCACATGATAGGGCAGCCTACTACTGTATGTGACTTAGTATGTGCGAGATAATTTTGGCGAAAATTAAGAAATTCATTAGTGATTAAACAAGCAGTGTACTCCGTGTATGTTCACAAGTATCTGCAAGGAGAGCCACAGGCGGGAGCCGTTAACGCTGTCTGTTTTACCCTTAAAGGCAGAGCTTTAGTGTCCCCCGAATTTTCTGGCACCCTTGCTCCCACTGTTATAGGTAGCTTAAAGGAGCCATGACATGGTCGTTCTTCATAATGCAGTTTTCTGGTTCAGTAACTAATGCAAGAGCTTATGATTCAATTTTCGAAATTTGGCTGCCCTGGACGCGATGAATTTTTTCCAAAACATACAATCGAAATTGAGACCGGGAGACTCCTCCCACTGGCAGCGACCGCCATATTGAAAGCTCTCGTGAAGTCACTGACACATGCACAGAGCAACGTCGTCTGCTCTCGTTGCTGCAATATGCGCAGCGAGGTCTCATTCCCCCCTGTACTTTCGCGGGCGATCGATGTAGCAGTCGTCCCCCATATACTAATGACTGGTACCACAAAAGCGATAATAACGCAGTTTTTCTTCGGTATAGGTAGGGTCCGGTCACACTATAGGCCGATGCGACGGCGATCGACCGTCGATGGGTTGATCAGTACAAAAATGCCGTCGCTGACGCACTGGTCTGTCACGCTAGACCGATGACGACGCCAGCACAATAAACGATCGCGTATCGTAGTAATGTTAGAGTCAGCTTAGTGGGAACCAGAAGAGAGTGGTAGGGGACTAGTTGCTATGACATTGAATAAACTTAAGAAATTTAAATCTTATTGAACCTCATGCTAGCCACGGCGACATACGCGATGTGGTGCACCAGCGAAGATCTGCTTTCATTCGATGCGTGCGCATAGAACTGATCGGCGAGGCAAGTGACACGGGCAGAAAACGCCGCACAACGGTGCCGCTCGCCGCCGTCGCCTGGGCTTGTGCTGCCGAACGAAAGCTTCATGCCCGGTGAGACGGCGGCCGGAAAAACTGCGCTTGTGTACCTTATCCGTATCGAAAAAAGCGAAACAAGTGGCTACATATTGCCACAGTCCCAACTAATCCAGTGGCGCCATGCCGCGGCCGAACTGTTTTAGATGGGACTTACCATGCCTTGCGCTCTCGAGGGGCTAGAGGTTTTCGTCTTCCTCGCACGAGCTCCCTGCTGTCTTGGACGCGTAGCACGTTTAATTAAACCGGGCTTTGAGTGCTTTCACCGTTTATCGGTGACATTTGGTGGAGGTGCCGGGTAACGATCCATGTACGCTGACCTCGAGGACACTCTTGACGTCAGTTCTCAACGCGTGGCTACAACACCAGTCCACAAGGCGAGCCGCCGCCTGCGAGGCCCACAACCAGAGTTCGGCCAACTCGCAATACCAGCAAGGGCGAAGACGCCCGCTACGGCTAGCCAGACAAGTCAGATTCCGGGAATGCCCCGCCGTTTGTCCTTCACACTCATCGGTCGCCCCCGTCATTCCACGGTGAGAGGTTTGAGGACGTCGAAGACTGGTTGGACAGCTTTGACCGTGTGGCGGGCTTCAACGAGTGGGACGGCGAGCGCAAATTGCGGAACGTGTACTTCGCACTACAGGACTCGGCCAAGACGTGTAATGAGAGCTCTTAGCCACGTTCAACACCAGCGAACGAAAGGAGAAGGCTGAAATCGCCTTGCAATCGAGGTTGCAGCAGCCGAACGAGAGCGTCGCCATGTTCATCGAGGACATGACGCGACTCTTCAATCGCGCCGACTCTGCTATGCCCGAGGACAAAAAGGTACGCCACATAATGCGCGGCGACAAAGAGCAATTGTTTGCCGGACTGGTACGTGACCCGGCAAGAACGGTGGCCGACTTTGCCAAGGAGGCAACAAACATGGAGCGTTCTCTCCATGAACGGGGCGCTCACTACGGCCGTCAGGCTAGTGTAGCAGCCGCTCACCACTGCACGCCCACGTCGTTACCCACTGAGGAGCTTCGAGAGCTTGTGAGGAGCCTGGTGCGCGAAGAACTCGAGAAAGTTCGCTTCGAAGCTCCACAGGCAAGCGTTGCTGCCATACCGGACGTGGTCCGAGATGAAGTCCGGCGAGCTGCTCAGTCGCCACGAGCTCCGCCGCCAGCGCCCTATGTGATGACATACAATCAAGCATTACAAAGCCGTCCTGGGCCAGCGAGTCAAGCATTTTCTCCCGTCACTCCTATGCCTTCACTGCGGTACCCAACTGCAGCTCTACCCGTCGTATCACAGGAGTCCCTGTCCACCATGAGCAAAGCGCGCGTTTGGCGTACGCCAAACAATAGGCCGCTCTGCTACCACTGTGGGGAGCCCGGCCACATCCTCCGCCACTGCCCCTACCGCAGAATGGGCTTAAGGTTGTTTTCACCTGACGCAACTCGACCGCGCTACGGAGAACGGCCGCGGGACTTCGAGCAGTATCTGTCCGATAGTGTGCATCCAACGACCTCGCGGCGACGCCAGTCCCGTTCGCCATCCCCAAGGCGGTTTTCTTCGCCAAGCCGCCCGTCTTTTTCTAGCCAGTTCAGAGGCGCGTCCCCACATCGGGAAAACTGAAGACGGCCTCCCCCGGGGATAGTGCCGCCGCCATTGGATCAAGTCAAGAGCCTCCACCCGACGATTCGCGGCTACGATACGACCGACGACGACCTCAACGACAACGACGTGCTGCGACCGAATGGTGTCTGCCGAAATCCCAGTAATCGCTGATAATCGTGATGTGACCACACTTGTGGACACCGGCGCTGACTTTTCTGTAATGAGCAGTCGGCTAGCTACGGCACTCAGAAAAGTGCTGACCCCTTAGTCTGGACCCCAGATCCGCACCGCCAGCGCCCATGTGGTTACGCCAATTGGCATCTGCACGTCACGAATCCAGATCCGCGGTACTACTTTCCCTGGTTGCTTTGCTGTGCTACCGGAGTGCTCCAAAGACCTGACCCAGTCAAAACGCACTACAGGATTCTAAGACAGAAAATTTCTGTAGTCTGTAGTCTTGCCGTATTTTGGGCATGTCTTGTGTAGTCTGTCTTGTCTTCTGTAGTCTGTCTTGTCTTTTGTAGTCCTGTCTTCTGTAGTCTGTCTTGTCTTTTATAGTCTGTCTTCTGTAGTTTGTCCTCTTTTGTAGTCTGTCTTGACTTCTGTAGTCTGTCTTGTCTTCTGTAGTTTGCCTTGTCTTCTGTAATGTGTCTTGTGTAGTGCTCGTACACTGTGTAACAGTCGTTACTGTGTCGCCGATCAATTAACACAGGATTTGTGTTCTGGAGTAGGCAATGCACAAAAATGCGCAGCTTGGTAATGGTCACCTGTCAATTAACACAAGCTTTGTGCATTCCAGAGTAATTCGTGCACAAAACCACTAGAATTGAAATGAAAATGATCAATATTTATTTACTGTTTCGTGCTTTTTTTTCGAGCTTGCTGATGCATGCTGTCCAGCGTTGTCCTGGCCGCAGGTTCCTAGATACATCGCCCATGAGCCAAGAAAAATGGTTTTTGTCTTGGCTGAAAAAAAGAAAATATAGAGATCATCGCTGCTACCTGCGCAAAAAAGATAAGAATGCGTTGACGCCTCGACACTGGTCGCCTTTCAAATTTGGCGCCATGGTTGTTTTCTCGTTGACTTGATTGGTTATCAATTAGCTCTTATTTTACCCTCATTTCATCCCAGCAGCGATTTCGAGTTTTCAATCTTTCCTCCATGGATCGTTCCTGCCCACTCGCTGAATACCCGCCCAGTCTAATCACCCGTTCATTGCCATTCGCTTCTCAATAATTGCCTAATTGCCTCTAATTTATCATTCCTATCTCCTGGTTAAGTATAGGACACTTATCACAGGTCACGTGATTGCTCATTTCAAGTTTTCAAACTTGGCGCCAAGCTTTGGCTTTGTCCATACTTCCAGTTTTTCAAACTTGGTACTACGCTGTAGCTCCACCTACTTTCAGCGTTTTCAAATTTCGCGGCACTTTTTGCCTGGCCCAGCCACTTTTTGGACATTTTTGGCTGTAAATAATTATCCGATCATGAAATTTTCTTTTCGAGCAGCATCCTCACATTATCCTCTGCCAATTATACAACCAATCGTATGACGCTATCTCTTCTGAGTTGCCCACAACTGCTGCGGACACGATCCCCGGCAACATAGCCTAGTAAACTTGTCACTTTATTCAAAAGTTGTAATACTGAACAAGGCTTATGACTGGCCGAGTTGGTACTGACTCACCTTAAAACGAGCTAGAGCACACAAGAAGACATGAGCTCAAGAGGCGGGACTAACAAAAATTTAATTAAAGATTTTGATTATTTGATATGTGAGCGTTTAACGTCCCAAAGCGACTCAGGCTATGTGAATGCCGTAGTGGAGGGCTCCAGAAATTTCAACCACCTGGGGTTCTTTAGCGTGCACTGACAACGCACAGTACACGGGCCTCTAAAATTTCGCCTCCATTGAAATTTGACTGGCGCGGCCAGGATCGAACCTGCGTCTTTTGGGACAGCAGCCGAGCGCCATAACCACTGAGCCACCGCGGCGGCATCATTGAAGGAAAGCCGCAAAAGAAGACCCGCGAAGAGATACAAGCGCACAATAACCCAAAGCAGCGAAAGGGCGAAGTGCAATCAAAGGTCACTGGCATACTAATGAATCATCTAAAAAAGCAAATTCCTTACGGTGAAGGTTAACCGATGGCTTAGCCACACGTGTCCTTAGCCTTACCGATGTACTAAGCCTCAAATATCTACCGACAGATTTATCCCTTCCATAAACCACTGATGTGTCGTGGAAATTAGGCGTGCAACGAGACAGGTCATCCTCAGATTAGCATTCACAAGATTGAGCACGCAGTGCCAGATTAGAATTTGCCTTCCCCCTATACAGTGAAAGTGCTCAGTCAGGCGCAAATTCAGGTATCTGCCTGTCTGCCCATATTAGTTGCAGCCATAAGGCAGTGGAACGCAATAAACTCCGTTACTTTTGCAAGTGGTGAACCTTTTTTTGTGACACTGTCCATTGTGGACAAGTACCCAGTTTAATCAAGCCTTTTTAATGGCGGCGCAAAGGCCTCCTGTCTTGCACTTCGCTGTTAATACAACAGCAGCATTTCGCTTTCCCGCGACTTTCTTGAGACTCTGAAATACTGTGGAAGTAAGGTGTATCAGTATCATCGGAGTATGTGCTCCTTACCCTCGAGCGAGTGAAAACATACTATGACAGGTTGTTGAGATGGGCAAGTGGGAACCCAGATGCTTGGAAAGCTGCTACAAGAATGCGTCCTAAGCAGTGATGGCATGACTTATGTAAAGCTGATGTCATGCACACGATTGCACACCCATCAAGTGTTACCATCTTTACTGACCTTAACCAGCAACAAATACACCTCTTCACCATCCTTCCCCAGCAACGAGTGGTCCGACTCGTAGCTAAAAAGAGCCTTCCCCGATCTTTAGCTGTAGCCCCGACAAACATATTCGTCCACAATGCGCAGGTCTGCATCAAGGAACTGCTAACGGTTCTAGTTAGACAATTTTGATGTAAAAGACAGGCCTTGACCGCATGCCTTAAAGACTCCTAAAACATCTTGTGCCAACTTATCTGACCCTTCTATGTCCAGAAAAATTAGATAGTCATGAACATAACAAAATGCTACTATTCCAAGGTCTTCAAAACAGGGCTCTAATGCCTTATCGACTTTAGTAAAAAAAAATGTTGCTGAGCAAAGGTACGACCTGCGTGTAAATACCGCCCTGCCAACTGATAAATGCAGATTTGCAGTAAAAGGACAACAGCCCCATGAAGCCAGCAACCGAAATCACGCAATCATCTGTAAAAGCATGTTCATTGTTCACTCTGATGCAGTTTGTACATGCCTCAGAGGTCTATTATGTGACAATGAATAGTGCAGACCCTCCATGTCGATGCTCACTGCAGAGCACTTGCCCAGGTTGCTATCCACAAGAAACTAGAACTCCACAAAACTCCACTTTTGTGAGTTGGCAAGGCGGTATTTAAATCAGAAATCAGGCATATGCAGAGGGTCCCAGGTTGCACTGTTCCTCCGCGACATTCTTCTGTCCAGAGTCGATACCGTATCAAAGCCCTGCTTGGAAGACCTCGAAATAGTAGCATTTCGTTATGTTGATAGCTACCTAATTTTTTTGCACAAGGAGGATCAGATAAGTTGGCACAAGACGTTTTAGAAATCTTTAGACATGTGGTCAAAGCCTATCTTTTATGTCTGATTTTCACTAAGCATAAGTGTTTGTAGCTTCTTGACTTAGACCTGCGCTTTGCGGAAGACCACATATGTTGGCGCCACAGCCCAAGATCAGGAAGCCTCTTAGCTACGAGTTGAACCACTCGAGGCTGGTGAAGGACAGGTTGGCAATCGCATGCATCATGACCGCTTTATGGAAGTCATGCCACCCCAGTGGTTAGAATGCATTCTCGGAGCAGGTTTCCAAGCCAATGGCACCTGGGTTCCCACTCGCCCACCTCGCGCACCTGTCAGAGTGTGTTTTTACTCTCTCGAGGGAACGGAACACCATTCACATGATGCTGACGTAGTTGAGCAGTACAAAAAGACGGGCTCTATACCTTACCTCCAAGCCATTTCGCACCATCCCAAGAAAGTTGCACCAAAGTATGATGTTGCTGTTGTCTTGACCGCTAAAGGTAAGGTAGAAGCCCTTTGCTTCTTCGTTCAAACTAGGCTTGATACAACTACGGGTAATCGTCCGCTATGCATAGTGGCAGATAAAAAATGTTCACCACTTGCAAAAGTAAACGGGTTTTTTGCGTTCCACTGCCTCGTAGCTGAAACTACTATGGGCAGGCAAGCAGATATCTGAATGTGCGCCTGGCTGAGAGCACTTTCACTGTATAGAGAGAAAGGCGAATTTTCACCTGACACTGCACATTCAATCTCGTGAATGCAATCGGAGGACGACCTTTCTCTTTGCACGCCTGATTTCTGCGGCACATCAGTGGTTTAGGGAAGTGATAAATCTGTCCTGATATAGTTGAGGCTTACTACATCAGTAAGGCTAAAAACAAGTGCCTGGCTAAACCGTCGGTGAACCTTCACTGTAAGGAATTAGTTTTTTAGATGGTTTACTAGTACATCAGTGCCTTTCGGTTATTTTTTTGCCCTCTCACTGCTTTGGGGTCTTGCGTGCTTGAATCTCTTTGCAGGTCTTCTTTTGCCACTTTCCTTTAATAAAATTTCAGTTGTTAGACCAGCCTCATCTTGTGCTCATCTCTTCTCCTGTTTTGTGTCTTCTGGCTGGTTTTAAGATGTAAGAATGAATGCCAAAATAAAGCCATTTTAGAGTCAAGTGCACTCATAATGGCCACAGCTATAATGAATGTTCATTTATTACAAAAAATAGTGCTTACTTCATTAATTTATGCATGAAGTATATGACACTGCATCAAAATAAAAAAAGGACTAAGCCTCTAACCCTCATGGCCAAACTGCAGTTACAGCAAACAAAAGGACACCATAAACCTGCCCCACATGCAAAAGCTTGCACTACAGGCCAATGCAGAAATAAGATCAGATTACTTCCCAAACTGCATGAAACTGCCACGCAAAGTAAAGATTGTGACAGGCAATAAAGGAGCAACAAAAAAGCAAACTGTAGGTAGCAGCCAATCTCATGCAGACAAGCTACAAGGTCAGGCCAACATAGATGTGGAAGAAATTTGAAAAAAAAGCCACAACAAGCATATAATTTTTAAGGTTTTCACAGCCCTTCAAATGGCAAATACTTTCCTGAAAAAACATAACAGAAGCGGCAATTTTTTTTGGCAATCAATTTTTTTCATGTACTTCATTATTCTTGAAGCATGGGCGGGCATAGAGTAGTCAGATTAGTGCATGCATTCCTAAGCAATGTCATGCCAAAAACTGTACTTACAGAAAAACCTTGCCTTACTGAGTGAATACCACTGGCCATCCACTAATTTCCCAGCCTGCTCCAGGTCCCTGGCAAAAATCACACGCAACTTGGTGGCTTGTACAACTTCCATGCAACTCTTGGTCTTTAGCTGGAAAAAAATTGAGAGATCAGTGAGATATAAAATTTTACATGCATTGCTTTGTTTCAATGACCGACTAAGAAAGAAACAGCGGTTTCTGTGAGCGCAACTATTTTTTCACACTAGCTTTCTACAGTAAACCATGGTTATCGCGACCTAATTCACACTGACTTGCTGCACGGCCCCAGCACTACTGTGTATAGCTCTATGGTTTCAATTGCTTGTTAGCTCTCAGCCCTTAGGCTTGCACTCGTTAATGCAGAAAACCTCGGAAAGGGCACCCAGAGCTTCGAGCTTTAAGCCATAGGAATTCAGAAGCTCAGTGGTCTGTAGGAGAATTTTTGGCTGGGTGACACAGTAGCAAATGCTTCTCCAGCTACTTTCACTTCATTGCAAAAAACTCGCACAGCAGAGACCTGTCCTCCATTTGGCATTAAAGAAACAATCACTGAAATTCAAAGCACGCATACTAAATGCACACCTACCTTCCAACACAGCTTCATAATAATGGGTATAATTATTGGAATGAAATACCAGTTAGTACATGTAGTTTTCAGTGTATCCAAAAATTATAAGCAACCGATAAACAATAAACATTAAAAGAGAAATAAAATAACCAGAATTGTTTAAGAAATCTGTCAGAAGAATTATGTGACATCCACTACACTCCAGCAGTTCTTCGCCATTGTGCACCTTCAAACCACAATTTCTTACAGGCACATTTGCACAGAAATTGGGTTGAACCTGATCTTTATGAATCTTTTTTGGTGCAACAGTAGGAAGAAACCAGGTTTTACCCAAAAACGAAGCACCCTACACATTGCATCACAAGCCCAGATGGTGCACTTGAGTCGCCTCTTATGCTTATGCAAGAAACAGGAACAGAGATATCTTGTCTAAATCAAAAAAAAAAGAGGAAGTGCAGTGCATGTGTAATGCAGAGAAGATATAAGCAATACCACACTAAAACACTGGGAGGATTCCAAGAGTAGGTGAATGCATGAATGGGTGGCAATCAGGTGGCTAAATGAGATTAGGAAATTTGAGGAAAAAGGGTGGTAGCATCTGGCACAGGAGACAGTTACCTAAGATTAACTAGAGAACCATTGTTCTGCACTAACTTTAACAGCACATTCACACGACAGACAAAATCACTAACTCCAGGAACAGACTGAGCATCATGCAACTCAATGTCAATCACCATTGCAAATGGCGCCAGCACCGCAGACTGCACATGAGGAAAAGTAGACATATTTTTGCTCTCAACTTTGAGCAGCAGTCAGCTGCGCTTTTAGGAGCAAAGCTGTAAAGTATGGCAACATTGGCACTTTGTTTTACTGACATGAGGGTGCTTGTGAGCATGCAAGTCCCATGTTTGTTTTGCACCAAATGTGTTAATTGCGAGGTATGTTTAACTAAAGAGGGGCATCTAACATGGGCATCAGCTCTTCATTCCTTCCCTTTTATATCCCTCCCTTATATCACGGTTCAAGTGTCCACCAAAATGTAAGACAGTTACTGTTACATTTCCTTGAATTTTCCTTCCACTAATTTTAAATTTTTCAAGTATACAGCTTTAAGAAGGTAGAGGTACAAACTGTGCAGTATAACCATATGCTATGGCAATAAACCAGCAATAAATCTGTGCTGACAGCAGCTTGCCCAGTGCATTGCAAGGATGCTATACCATACAAGGATTGGTGTCGTCGTGCAATGATACATTACTGACTGACAATTTGGTCTCTGTGTCAGAAATACTGGTAAACCATCATTGTAGAGCACAATGTTTTTAAAGGGATAAATGAACATATAGGTCCTTTTCGAGGACATATATGCATACCAGGCAACAGGTGTGCAATGTCAAAGCACGTTTATGTTAACAGCAGCTGCGTCAAGAGCTACATCAGCGACTATATTTTGTACAAGTCTACTGTTCCGGTAATTATAAGCTGAGGTACAGCTGTGAAATGCATGTAGAGTTTCATGCATTTCTAAAAATAGCTGCAAGCCTATATTGAAAATATTTTTCTAAACAGGCACCTAATATATGCATCACTGAAAAAGAATTACCATGAACGGATCAGGAGGGATGGCATAGCCGAAGGCAGGAAGCACGCATGGCGCAATAGATGCTGGCCGCTGGCAACTGCAAATAAATACATCCAGAGCAGCAGCTGTCAGTGGCTGTAGCCATGTCATGAATGACAAGAGAGGAAATCGTCTACTGCTTTAAAAACTAAACTTAGACGTAATATAAGTAAATAAAAACCAATGAGCTAGCCCATGACAAAACAAATGAACAGATTTTATGTAATGCACCCATATACATTCTTTGAGAAGAGTCACAATGACTGTTATAACCACACTGAAAGATGAGCTGGCTGAAATACCGCACACCAATTTGACTATAGGATGTGCAGGTTTTCATTAATTCCAATCATGGTGCCTTGCACCAATGTCTAGGTATTAAATTGAAAGTTGCAACCAGTCTGCCTTGGTTAAATGAGAAGAGAGAATGGAAAAAGGCATGCCTTCAGTAGCAAGAAACTTGATATCTCACAGCACAGCTTGGCATCATAGAAAAATTGCTAGCGCATTTAACAAATCTGAATACAATTAAAAGCTGCTCAAATTTGTCGACTGGCCATGCAAGTAAGGGCAAGAGAAAAAAAATACCAAAGAACACTCGTGAGTGCGGCGAAGGGAGGTCTGTAGGTAGGATCCCGTGCCTGGGAAGAGTTCCGAGCTCGGAGAATTGCCGGCACCACAGCTGGTGGCACGCAACCAAGAATAAATAATAAAACAAAAATAAGTAACAAAAGAACCATCGACAATGGTGAACGACTTGAATGAGGGCCACAAAAGCGAGGGATATAGCAAAAAGGTAGAAATCCTAAATAATTATGCAGTTGCATATCCGACAGCTTGCAGTGCTCAGGAGAGGAAGCATCAACGTTTACAGCTCAGGAGACGCAAGATTGATCTAACTTTGACATAACACTGCTTCAAATCCTGCTCCACTGGGGAAGCACAGACAAGTTTACAAATGACAAGGCGATCAATATGAACTAGCCTTTCGCATGCGATCACTGTCTCAAAATTTAGTATGACGCATATTAAGGCACAAGCACTAATCCGATGAGTACTAACCCTGAGCAAAATAGTGCGGTGTCTTATTGCAGCTGGCCTAGCGCGAGCGCTCCGCCGCGCGGCACTTCTCGCTCATCGTCTTCTACGCAGTGCAAATCCATGTTTTTGCACCGAGTGTCGAAGCGCTAGCAAGCGAAAGCGTATCTCTGTTGTGATATCAGGTGCCATTTTTATTTACCACGGCACGCGAGTAATAAATGCACATAAAGACAATGAGAACAACACTTGTCATGCAGGATATAGGCCCTGCTTTTTTGGCGCCGCATTATAGCTGCGGCAACCGCAGCCGGACTGCCTCTACTCACATCCCTATATAGCCGCATACAAATAGCGCGTGTGAATACAGATCATTAGCAAAGAAACGCAGAGCGGGACTCACCAGCCATGCGATTCATCCAGGCTTAGTAAAACGGCGCAGGAGTCTTCGTTCCCCTAACAGATGAAAAGACGTCGCAGCACTCTTCATGGCTTACCCGTTGAAACTCGCCAATGTTGACAGGCCGAAATCCTGGTCGTTGGCTTCCAAAACACACTCCTGCTCACCTTCCTATTGAATGAGTTCTTCACACGTGTCTGCCGTACAAGTACTCAAGCAATGCCTCAAAGAGGCAAATAATTCAAAACACGACGTGTCGGTTGCGCTGCAATGGCGCCGACGGCTGCGCTTTCGTGTCGGTGAAAAATTACAACCGACAAAAACATTTGTTTTTAAACCATGAATACTTATATTATCTTCACAACAAAGACACTGCATTTATTTTAAATTATTTTTAGATTATTTAGGAATACTAAAGCGCTTTCAGTTACTTTTTCTGGCATGTCGTTTGTAGGAGCTGCGATCCTCTGATCCCCTGAAGTGACCCGGATGCCCTAGCAGACGACGGAGCAGACGACGGAGCAGACGACGGTGCTGACAGAATGCAATTTCGTTTGATGCCAGATAAAATCACTAAGTTGCAACAAAAACAGCGAAGAAAAGCGCCGTATCTCAAGCTGGCGAATATCGTGGATAAGTTGAACGCAATTGGCACTATGGAGACTAGCTGCGATGCATTATTTTGCGCGACACTGGCCCACTCACCGGAGATCATGAAACTTAACAGCTTAATCGGTGACCAGTAGAAGCGGAGTGCTTTGATATCAACTGCGTTACGAAACTACGTCGATACTTGCGTCTCACTTTAGCTAATATGCACCAGTGGCTAGCACTCGCCGCATCCTGATCGCGTGTAGTTTAACAAGCAAGAGCCCACTTGTGCATCGAAGCAGGCGTGTTTTCGAGCTCGTATCGTTACGAAAAATACGAGTTGTTTCGGCACGTGCTGGAAATGAAGTTCTCAGCCTGTGCGTCACGGACGGTGACGATGGCGTCGCGGACGATCTTAACTAAGACTCGCCGCAAGGCAGCCGATAACCCAAGCATATGTGCGTTAAAGGTTGTTCACCAGTAGTGCAAGCGTGGGCATAAAGTATCGCTCAGTCGCAGCGCCAGTCGCTCGCTTCTCGATTTTCCAGCCTTCCGAGTGAAGGTCGCAAGCTGTTGAGCCAATCAGTGAGCCAGCGGGAGTGAGCGAGGCGAGCTTTCGGGAACGACGCCGCTCGCGGGCGCGCCGGGCAATGAACTACACGCTACCCCCTGGCTGCCCTAGTCGTCGCTAAGCCTAGTCGGTTTCGCATCGATGCAGCAGCTGAGTGCACTTCGAAACTGGCTAGCGCTGAGGTGCTGCTCTCGTCATCGTTTTACTGTGAACCTCGTCTCATAGTAAAACAAGGATATGCTCGGTTTCCGCGTCACCTTCAGGAGCGGAGGCAGCTGAGGCCAGGGGAGCCGCGATTGAGCAGCAGCAATTAAAGGCGCCGTGGGGAGACATTTGTTTGTATTCCTGTTATCGCTCCTACCTACGACTCGACATTGGCCAACGATACTCCATCCGACGGCTTAGTATGGACTTGAAGAAACATTACTGTCGCATTTTTCTGACGCTGGCGGCCGGTATTCAGGCTGGCATGCCGCGCCCGTACGTTATCATGTCGCTCAACTGTATGGCCGTGGTGTACATCAAAACCCCCAGACATCCTCCTTTTCGCTCAGATTGTCATAGCACACCGTCACACTGGGACCAGAGCAGTTTAGAGGACCGAGCGCGGGTGCACAGGAGCCAGACTGTGTCAATGCAGGCGAAACTCTTTAAAGCGCGCGGTTGATGTCAGTCCCAAGACTTTATTCTCATTTCGACAGAGAATCAAATCGGTCCAAACTTGCCGGCCGCCGCATTTCACCTTCGGCTGCATACGCTGCTGTCTATATTTAGCGACATTTTCGTGTCACCGTCATGAAATTTTCAGTGAAGGCAATGAACGACATCGTAAAGTATTTTTTTTTGCTATTTTATGATAAGCACCACGTCACTGCCGCTAAAACAAATTCTCCGCAAACACTGCATCAGCGTTGGACTTAAGAGCGTTAGCTACGAGAGCTTCAAGTGTTTAGATCGGGGTGCTAGATTGGAGTGCTCAGCAAACGTGGAGAAGACAAAATACAAACATCTGAGGGCATTTCGTTTCGGAAACATTCGTTCTAAGATACAAGCAGCGTCATCTACTTCAAAGATTTTGCACTACTATTGCGATTTACAGCCACCTTCGCTATATCCGGTATGTTTCCTCATATATCAGTTAACGAATTTTATAAACGTGTGCATTACAACAAGATGAATTATTTGACTGCATCCGGAACTCTCTGCGACAAACGATTAGGCCTTATGGCTGTCTGGAAGTCCCCGGAATGCAAGGTTTGGGGGCGAAAAGGTCGTCGGTGCGAATCCCACACATATTTTGGGCTGCATCTAAATATTTATTTTATCCTCAGGAACATTACAAGTCAAATGACACCACTTCGATCGTTATGCGTCAAACGGGCGGCCCCCAAATTTGATGCAAATGGGGGTCCCCGGGGTTACACTTCGATAGCCGCTATACTGGCATATGTAAAACGGATCGAAGGTACCTGTGACAACTGAGGGTCTACGCGCCCGCTGTTGCTATGTGATATAGTGTGGTAACTGTCTTGGCTAATTTGACCTTCCCTGCAGACAGACGTGTCCTTGACAAACGTAAGTAGTTAGAGCTGACGCTCTTAAAACTGAAACGCGCGGAAAAATGATATCGGGGTTGCTTTGAACATTTATACAGAGAACTGCGTGTATGTACACACATGCTGCCTTTGTGTAGCCGGATGGTTATGGCGAGTAATTTTCCCTGATTGACGATTAACGACATTCTTTTCCGCGACGCATAGAAGTGTCCTTGGTTTTTTTTGTGCATATGGTAGTAGCGGTACATTATGTTACATGGCTTGAACATGTCACAGAAGCCAAGAGGACACTGACTTTCAGTAGCGCCATTCGACTTGCGCACACCGATTGGTGTGCAGGCGCTGTCGTGGCTGCAGCTACATGCCGCCACCGCAAGAGCGTGCGGATACGCAGGTACCGCTGGCTTCGCTGCTTGTGCATACAGAATTTGGGCTTTCAAAGCCGCATTATACTCTTGAGCATGCACTACTTTCGTCACATTGTCATGTGGGAACAGAAGGGAATTAGGTGAGTGCTCGAGCAGTGCCTCTCCTCTAAGCCAATTCTCGTTCGGTGAGAGAGCAGGTCGCGGGAAGCGAGTTGAAAACTCGATTCGCCAATGTGAATGAGCACTTATTTCGCTCGGTGCCCGTCACCAACAGACCAGAGCACCTCGCATCCTCTTCGCGACTCGCCACAGTGAACGCCTTTGATGCATCTTTGGTCAATTTGATCCTATCGCTGTCACACGACCGCACGACAGTATTACTAGAATTCTGCAGTAAAATAATTACCCTCACCAGGAATCTGTCGTATGACACATCCCACGATAGGTATCTATCGCGCGGCACAATCCACGACAGGTATCTGTCGCGTGACTCATCCCACGACAGGTATCTGTCGCGCGGCATATCCCACGAGAAGCTGTTGTGTCGCGTGACAGGCCGCACTACAGGTACTTTTGTCGCGTGAAAAGAGGCGCGCTAGAATTCTGTCGCGCGACTGAACCCACGACAGGCAACTTTGCTGAGGCACGCAATCTCTGTCGCGCGGCAAGACTCCCACTGTCGCGCGACAAATGCTGCGACAGGGACCTTCTTCACACGACAAAATGCAGAAAAGATGTCTGTCGTGTGGCAGAACCTACTACAAACAACTTTGTCGCGCGAAAGAACCCACGACACGAAGCTTGTCGCACGAAACAAGGCACGACAAGACAGCTTGTCTTGCGACACAAAATTGTGTCGCGCGACAGATGCGCGACAAAAAAATTCTGTCGTGCGTTTTGATCGGGTGATTGCAGATGATTTTGGTCCGTGTGTGCCCATATGATGTCACAAATGTATTCAAAATGGCAGTTGCTGCCAGTGGGAGGCGTTTCCCCGGTCTCAATTTCGATCACAATTCTAGAATATAGAGAGCATCCAAGGCGTTAAAATTTTGAAAATTGATTAGGAAGATTTTGTAATAGTTGCGTAATTACGAAGCTGCAATATAAAGAACGACTGTATCACGGCCCCTTTAAGCCTTCATCTCCAAAGGTGGCTAGAAATAATGAACATAATACAAAAGGCAAAACAATATTTCCCATAAAAATGAATCATATAATAAATAATTCACATAAAAATAAAAATTTCCAGCTCTACTACATGTGACCTAGATAGAGTGCTTCTTTAGATTTTAATCTCAGGGACAGATACAAACTTGCTGGACAAGGTGCATCCAGAATAAGTACCTGACGGCCATCAAAGTTTCGTTAAAGGTTATATAAAATGACATGTAACCTCATTACGTGTTGGACCTTCTTGGGCGTGCGCTTCGTTGTTTGGTGGAGTCGTGGTGACCCAGGCAGTTGTATTTTTTTTTCATCATGGATGATCGGAAATCTGCGCTTGCATCAGGACATTAATTGAACATCATTATGTGGCAAAGCAACCTCCCTACTTAAGCTCGGCCACTAATATCTGCACAGTGCACTGTTCTGAGAGAAGCCAACATGAAAAAGAGACAGCATGGATAAAGCACAGCCGGAATATTAAGCGTCAGCTGCCACATACTCACAGTGCACAGTGCAAAAAGAACACTTAGATAAGTTTTGTGCTTTCTGATGAGCAGTGACTATAAAAGTCTATGACCACCTTTGTGTAGAAAAACTTCTCCAGTAGGGTGATAATAAGACTCCTGAGGTCCAGCTCTCCAATTTCACAGAGGCACTGCTCTTACTAACTACTTCAATTCCTGAATAGAGATGGAACTCAGCCCACGAAGCTGATAGGCCTGTTTCTTGACCTCCGCTAGAGCAGCGCTAACCAGCACAGCTGCCCATCTCAAGAGGAATTCATTTATGAAAGTTTCTGGTGGCTGTCGTGCGCAGCAACTACCGGCCAAATCTCCAGTGATCATAAATTTCGTGCGGTAATTGGAATGCAACGCATGAAGAATGCATGCTAGCAGAGCAGGAGTTCTTGTCTTCGATGTGCACTGCAAAAGTGGCAGGCAGTGATGTCATACTGCAGCGCTGCGACTGCACGCCAATGCATATCACCCATATGAAATCAGCGGGCCAGCAGCATCCACTGCAGCAACTAGCTTGTGCCCCCCCCCCCCCGCTCCTATCCAACTTATGCATCGCATTAGCGTGAAGCTCCCTACACAGCATAGGGCTGATATTTCTGTAAACAATCACATGGAAAGCCTACCTTATGAATACCATAATATCTGCATGTAGATATTACAAGAAGTAGGAAAGACAGCATGTGAAATTGCTTTGGAAAAAAAGAGCACTAATAAATAGACATGCGTTTGTGACATGGATGAATGAGGTAACTGACAGTGAGATTCAGCAGAGCCAAGAGTTAGTAAATAAAAGATTGAGAATTGGAAATATTATTTACTATTTAAAAACGTTGCAGCAATGAGAGTAGGAAAAGGTATGGAAAGTTCAAATGGCAACCTGCCCAGGACTATTTGTAATTGTGCTGAAAAACCGGATTCACATCAGCACGCACTACTAGCAAGAAACCAACAACCAACTGATGCGATAATGCCCGAGCATGTGTAAATGACTGGCTGACATGAACAATCAAGGCTAACTAATGTTGTGATAATTATAGGGCCCACATGGACATACAGAGAACTGAATTTATACCCCTGTCACACGGCATTCCTCGCAGGTCTTTCCACCAAAGGCACCTCTTTTCCCCATAAAACTGAAAGTTCAAAGGAACAGCGACACAGCTACACGGTGCAGCCCAAAGGTGAAACAGTCGTTGAGGCTTAGCGCCCGCTCTTGTGCTTGAGGCGGCTGAAGTAAGTGTTCTAAAATCGAAGACGGGAATTCTGTTCATTCGTCGAGCTCAGACACATTTTTATTACGATTGCTTCCGCAGAAGAACTGCTGCAGCTACTCTCGTCAGTAGCATCAGGTTTTGTGTAGTGCCATGGGCAACAGGGGCTCTTGGTTTTGTTGCAAAACTTTTACCCGTTTACTATTTTGAAAGCTGGGCATAGAATATAAACACGCGTACAAAAAACAAACCCAGAGACACCATTCGTATTTTTTAAATAATTTTTCAAATGTTGTTGGTTGCATCTATCTTGTTTCATTGCTTGTACTTTTTGATCTTAGATAAAACTGCAATCGCAGGACCTGATTATTATAGGCATTTGTGGTGCCCGATAGACAGGGGTATTATATGGGCTGGAATGTCAAAACGTAATCAACCAATCCAGGCAATTTACACAGCTAGCGGAAAGAGACTAAATTAAACAAAGAATTACACGGCGCAAATATTTAATTATTAAAACAAACACTTTCAGAATGTCGCTTGTTACATATACAAGGGGTACTGAAATAACTTCTGTCAGCATTACAGAGTTCATCTTTTTTGTTCAGATTGTGGCAAGTCTAAAATTAAACAGATAAGCGGCACAGTCTAATTAAATTATTGGAAGTGACGGGACAGGAAGTGCAGTGAAATATAAGCTAGGTGGAAAAGAAACCACATTTTGCAAGTAAATTGTTTTCAAAGTAAAGAATAAAAATGAAATTTATGATAGCAACACTCCTGTACATTCATAATGCACTTTTCTACAACCAAGTACAGTTTTGGGTTAAGCAGCCCTTACAAAAAAAATACAGAAAGCGTCCAATCTTGCACTGTCATGGGAGATGGAACATGAGTCAAACACTATGATCCACAGTCCAAACAAGAGTGCAGGCTATGGAAAAAGGGTCATCCACTCCAAGAAATTTCATGAGGCATTGTCAGCTGGAAGTACTATGAAAAGAGCAATCCAGAAATCAGGAGGTGTCTTTTTTTACTAAAGTTTACGCCACACCAGCAAATACCAGGATACACCTATGCTTCTTACATAAACCTAGGCATTGTGTGGGCAGTCAAAGCGAAATTGTGGGAAGTTGTAGAAAGTTTCCTGCTCGTTCACAACAATGCCCTAACTAACAAGTCTTTCAAATTGCACTATCTGGGAATGACTATGAAGCTCAACCACTGAACCTGCTGTGGAGGCCTGTGTCTCGGTGGTTACTTTTTCTTCCGTAACGTGAAGAAACCTCTGCACGGGCTACACTTGCCTGATGATAATGCAGTCAAGGAAGCAGTAACAGGTTTCCTCCTGCAGCAGCAACACTTCTCATTTTGTTGCAAGAGAAACCATATGAGGTGAATTGAAATTAGCGCGCTAATGTCAAGAAGGTTAGACTGATAAGTAGAAAGTTTAATTTTCTCCTAAATACCTTTTATATATTTGGGCAGATAACCTACTGAGTGCCCTTTGTATTAGCTTGGTCAGGAAATATCTTCGTGGATGCACTCAGTCATTGCCTCCACTAACACAGATTGTCTTTGGAGTAAGAAAAAAAAGGAAATTTTTTCTTCTGCCATGGCTTTCAAGCTGATAATTGTTTCTTAAAGGACTGTAGACAACAAATTTTGGTTGAACGTTTCATTGTTTTTAATAATGCACAAGCTTATACTATACACGGATCCCCATGTCATATTTTTAGGTTTCAATGTAGACAGTTCAGCGATGGCTATGATGTCAAAGTCAAGTCTAGGCCATGTGACGGATAAAAACTCCGATATAATTGCTACTTCTTCACTCCTTGCGATTCTTTTTTCTGCGGTAGGCTGGCTTTAGCGTTTTAGTGAATCAAAACGGCGAAGCAGCGATTATATTGCGGCGAATCATTGCAGTGTTTGTTTGTTCATTCTTCAAGGCTGCCGGCACGCCGCTTTATCGCTTTGTTTGCGATGCAAGCCGCGACAAGAATTATCTCGGTTGATCGCAGCCAGACAGAGCAGATTCTACGTTGTTCCGGAATGTTCTAGTAGCATTGCACGCTTCATCTCGAAAGATCGCTACCAGCTTTAAACTGAGCACGGCCGAGAGTGGCGACCGTTCTTTTCGATGACCGCCGCGCACACATGTTGCTACACCGCCGCCGAGTGACTCAGTCCATTGTGGGCGCAAGTCAGCCCAGATAAAGAACTTTGTTTAGATGCATTTTCGCTGTCGTTCTGCTCCCTGGATTGCAGTCACTACTTCGTGACAATATTGCAGTTTTTCCTTGTTCACGTGCCCTAGACGTAAAGCCATCACTCGGCTGTTGAAACCAAAACCGAAACAGGTGAGCTGAACTTCGATTGCAAGTTATACAGCAGCTGTAGGAAAATACCACATGGTTATCTGTGTATAGTAGTCTTGTGCATAATTAAAAACAATAAAACAAAGGACCAAAAATTAGGTGTCTACAGCCCTTTAAACAAAGATACCTTTTGTCTGTTCGCAAACAGGCAATACTGCAAGGCCTGTGATCCTAGACATGTAACCATAGTAGATTTCAAATAGTTTTCAAGTTTACAATTAGAACCCACTGCCCCATCTCATGCCAGAGACAGGAATTATCCTCAAGAGCATTTGCAGGTGTAGTAAAAAGGATGTGTGTGAAACAAAATCCGCATGATATATATATAGGATTGGTCCCTTCAATGCCATTACCTGCTGCTCTGCGGTGTCTCCATACCAAATGAAACAGAATAATGAGAGTTTCGGACTTGAAACAATGAGCTCTTACTGAGTTAAATAAGACCAATCGACAAGTGCAGTGTCACCACCACTGTCACTGCCTCCACACTCATGTGATGCAGCTGTATCTCTTTGAGCCATGCACCCTTCAGCCCTCTACTGTGATGCCGCTGCATTAAAACAGTAACATACAGACTCAGAGGCAGTACACAGGAAACACAATATGATACTATAGTTAGATACAACTCAAACATCAACGCAGATTTTGCCCCTCAAAGGACTTCCCTGCAGCCAATGGCTTTAGCGGATTCTCATTATGTCGCAGATAGTATTTCCTTTAGACCTGCTAGCTTGACACCACAGGGTATGGCAGATGAAAGAGGGTTCATCGTCATCAACCTGACTACACCCGCTTCACCAAAATAGTCTTTTCCCGTATCCGTCCAATTAACCCGGCCTTGTGCCAGCTGCATCCACATAATTCCCACAAAATTCGTAACCTCATCCGGCCACCTGTGTTTCTGCAGCCCCCTACTACACTTCCCTTCCCTTGGAATTCAGTCCGTTACCCTTGCATTCACATTAAATAACCTGCGTTTTTCTTCTCCAGTGCAACTATATTATCAGAAACATATGTTTGCTCGCTGACGCATTCTGCATCATTTCCCGTTCCATAGCTTTTGGCGTTGATCTCAATTTACGCTGAACCATTTTTGTTGCCCGTCACTTTATGCCCCATACGTGAGTACCGGTAAGATAGAGCTGTCATGTGCTTTCCTCTTAAGTGATTATCATAACTTACCAATCATGATCTCAGAGTATGTTCCAAATGCCCTCCATCCCAATCTGATCAGTCTAGTCATTTCCATTTCGTTATCCGGCTCTGCGGTCACTACTTGCCCTAAGTAGACGTATTCCCTTACCAGTTCCAGTACCTCGCTACCTATCGTAAACTGTTGTTCTCTTCGGAGGCCGTTCAACATTAACGTTACATTAGAAAATCATAAATTCCTCAGGTATTCTCCACTGAAGGGGTTTCACCATGGCTTACTCGGATTAACCGCGACATCACGAAAGTAACAAGACACCAATGGCTGAAGGGCCTCCTTTAAAGGGCATCTGCTGCTTTTTTCTTGGGTTGTATACTACACTGCATTATATACATGCGCTATGAAGAAGAAGAAGGGCATCATCCTAGCCGCACTGTCATCGCTCAAAATGAGCGCCTGCTGACCTGAGCAGACGAGAGACTCTGTCGCCGCCGTGGTTTCGCCCCCGCCTGAGCGTTAACCTTAGCCCCCGATAGATTTGGTGGAGGTGCGGGGTACAAAAACACCGCCATGACGACGATCAGCTTGATCAGGATTTCCCACCCGATTCACTCGTCTGGCTGTGGATCCCTTCCACTGCTCCCGGCCTTTCAAAAAAAAAACGTCTTTCGAAATACCATGGCCTCTACTGCGTCCTAGAGCGCACATCCTCCGTGAACTACCTTACTGAGCCCCTCGCACCATCTGCCGATCTCCGCCGACGTGGTCGTAAGACGTTGCATGTCGAACGACTCAAGCCATACTATGACCCGGTTGTGTTGTCGGCACCATGGGTCGCGCCAGGATGGCTCTTTTTCTCGCTGGGGCCATTGTGAAGAAGAAGGGCATCATCCTAGCCGCACTGCCATCGCTCAGAGCGAGCGCATGCTAACCTGACAGACGAGAGACTGTCGCCGCCGTGGTTCCGCCGCCACCTTAGTGTTAACCTAAGCCCCCGTTATAGCACCTACAGCCTACACTCAAGCAAGTTTTGATACATGCAAAAAAATTTAAAAAGGGGAACAAGCTTACCCATTCAAGGCGAAACACAATTCTCGCCACTAGAGTCTGCAGACCCCACGAGTGAAGTCTGTTCGGCTAGTGCCATTTTTTGCGGTTATCGCATAGGAGACTAGGTTGTAGAAGATACAAGGAAGCAAATTTAGGCATGGAAAGCATCAAGGGATGTAATTAACACTTGTGGCGCACTAAACCCAATACCAACACTGCTGGTTTCCAACACAGCTTGCCTCGCAGAAACTCATGACTTACAGAAACCGGAATTTGTCAGTAATTTGAGTTCAGGACTCAGGCAAGAAACAAAATTTATTTAAAACTGCAGACTCTCTCTCTCTGTAAAGCATTCTCCATGCCTACAACTCCATTGAGAATGCCTTCCCAGTAGGTGACTTTTTGCATTACTATCACTTCAATCAAAAGGGACGAAACAAATAACATTTGGATATATGGCACTGTGGGTGATCCTTCTGAGCAACTAGCCTGCGGTTTCTAGCGAAGAAAAAGGTCGTTTCCTGGATCCTAACCTAGGCAGAAAGTTTGGTAACAGGCAATCTGCCATGGGCACATGCAAAGGGAATAGTGCAAATGAACATAGAAAGCTTTGATACCTCGACTACTCTCTCTTTAGCTGAAAGTGAAAAAAACCCTACAAAGGAATTTATAACCAGCTAGCTTACATTATTATAATCTCAGGGATTACAGTGCCATTTTTCAACTGCATCTGAACTTCACTTCGGTCTGCTTCCCAATTACATATCCAAGACATCGCGATGTGGAGATGAACTTGATCTAGTCCAATTTTTGTGGCATATTTTTTGTCACGTACAAGACATCACGATGTGCATATTAACCTAATCCAACCCAATTTTTGTGGCATATTTTTTATTGTCATGAGCAAACAGCCACAAACTCATCGCGAAATAGCAAGCAACTCATGTTCCAGCTTAAAGAGACACTGTGAAGAACCCTATCAAATTTTTTTTGTTAAAAATATCTGATAGTTCGGCATTTCATAGCTTTCTGAACGCTTGTTCGGGAGCGAAAGATGCATTTATTTCAAAGAAATTTGGATTCGAAGTTGAAAATTTTTTTCCCGCCGCTCCGATTTAAACTCGAGAACACTTATGACGACACGGAGAACTCTTATGACGACACAGAACGGAGTGACGTGAAACGTGACGTAAACGGAGACTCCATGACTTCAGGCGGCTAGCGGTGTGGCCTAGCAGCAGCCGAAATGAAAGCTACCGCCGCCGCACGTTGAAGGCATCTATCGGGGGTCGCAACCGTCGCTTCGTTTACGTTTGCAGCGGCGTCTTGCCAGCGTTACGATGGATCCCGTTCCCGAACCCGACGACGTAGTTCTCGCAAAAACTCTGGCCTGCATTTCAGCGACCTCAGCCCCACAGAGCGTGCGATGCTTTTGAAGGAGCACGCTAAGGTTAGGCGCCGCGGGTGGTTTCTCCCCTTCCTCAGAGAGCAGCCGTTGCAAACTAAATACCATAACCCCACTGCGGGGAGTCGCGAGGGGTGTGTAGCGCCCATCAGAGGCTGGCCGGGGCTTTGGGGCCAACGGATTGTGATTCCTTGAACGGAGCGGTTGCACGGCGCAGCAGGCAGCGTCGAGGTCTCCCACGGTTGCAAGAGCCAAGTTATTTATTTATTTTTTGCCACAAAAAACAAATGGGAGCCCGAGGGCGGTCGCGTTTAAAGTCGGCGGGTGAAACCAAAGCCGGCACACGACGCTTCAACGGCTTCCACTAGATCCAACGGGTGCACTGGATCTGGCTCTCTCGCCAACTTGCATGTACCCTCAGATATGTACTGTAAATGGATTAAAATAGCCGAGCTCGAAAAGAAGAGCTCCGCCGAACTGCCGCAGCTATTGAATATAACGCGCACCTCGCCGCGGAGCCAAATCAGTCCAGCCGGGCCGGAGGCGGCTGGCGCACTCGGCGCGAAATAGATACATGCTCCAATCTCCCCGCCAATGCGGTCAGAGTGCGCCGAAGCCGCCGAACGCGTCGGCGGTCAAGCGCAGTTGGAGTATAGAGGATCTCTCTTTGACCGACGTGACTTCGCCGTGTAGGGCGCGCGCGCGCGCGCCTCGCCGCAGCATAAGCGCCCCTTAGCAGAGGCTGCGCTTAACCGCTAACCAACGTATTCAGCGACGGCATCCTTGGGAGCCACTGAAACCCCCCGCCCACTCACTAAGAAAAGAATTCCGGTGCCGGGGTTCGGAATCGAACCAGGGCCTTCGGCGTTTGAGGCGGAGACGCTACCGCTCCGCCACGACGGCTCAAGTTACGGCCGTCCGTTAATAAAGGCGCATCTAGTGCACTAATGCACTCTTCTGATGCAGAAATCTCCGCGCTTTCGCTAGGTATATCCTGGCCTAACAGAGCTAGGCCATCAGCAAGTTTTCTGAACTGCCTTGTACCTTGTCTCCCGTCCCTAATAAATGATTTCCGTTAAGTAGTTTGAAGTTGACGGGCACAGCCGGGAATGTTTCGCCGGGCAAACGTGCGAATACACAAGTGCTGCCTTGCACGATCACCTACCATCGTGCCATCATAGCTTTTCATCGACCGTGGCGATCATCTGACAAGCCTTAACAGGCTCCTTCAAAGCTTAACTAGCACTTGAAGCGGCCCTTGGAGTTCCTCTGCTGTTCGGCGCTTGTAAATCGAAGCGCGTCAAAAACAAAACCACGGGGCACGCAAAGCTCATAGACGCGAAGCGCCATAACAAATCTAAACTCTCCTGGCCGCCTGTGGCGCCGCCAAGCATCCCTTTTCTTTGCTTCTAACATTAAGGTTGTCTTTTGCCTGCCTTCCTTGTGTGATAAAAGTGCACTATTGGTTTTAAAACAAAACTTACTTCATTATTTATCTGCGCAACCTACCTTTGTCAGCCTCAGAGATTCGCGAAACCAAGTAGGATGGAAAATTCCTCCAAGGTGGCGTCTCTTGCCTTATGGCGTCACCACGCTTGTACTTGCGAGATTGGCCTGTGGCGGCGATACCTGTGTGTTGGTTCTTGCTATTTTCTACCTTACAAGAGCTTTGTTTGCAGTAGGAGCGGCGTTTTTGTGATCAGGATCTGGTATTCTATCGATACAAGCCAACTTCAATTTCTCCTCAGTGCCCCTTTAACAATATTAAATGAGTTGAGTTGCCACGGCTCAAGCACAATTATATTGCTTCCTTGAAATGTAAGACCTAGCCATCTTTTTTTCAGATTTTAGTTTTGGCTGTGGCTAAAAATACATCGTACAGATCCAGCAAATTCATATTTAAGACACGTCTCAGCGATCCGAAGGCTCAGGCTAAAGGCATGCCGGATGTACCCGGTAACCCAGTACATTTTTGTTTCTTGAGGACACAGCGAGACTGATCCTATCCTATCTGTGTTTTATCAAAGAATTGATCCCACAATAGTTTGCTAGCAATTTTGACTACGTGAAGCAGATACGTTAGCATCCCTAATCCAGTATGAGTTGTAGCAGAGAAATGAAGTTGACACGCTTTGGTAGCGCGAGTGGTGACACCACTTAGATAGTCCCTGGGCATTTAATTCTCGCAGATCTGCTCGATTTTACCCTAAGTGTCCTGCTAGCTGCTTCTTTCATTGCGGCAGTAGTATCTCTGATTTGGGAATTTTTACCTGCTACCCGGAATGAAGCTACTGGTGTTGAGTATGCAAGCTTCGAATGTATGATACGCGTCCCGTAGCACTCTAACGACAAACGCCTGGTTACCTGTTGTAGAGCTTGCCGTTCACTGTTAGTTGCAATGGGATAACTTCAGAAACACTCCTGGTTACCCCCATGTAATCATGATGTGTATGTGTTTGCCCGTGTTTACACTTCAAGCAGGCGACTACTGCTATGCGATGTCTCCAGTTCTTATGGTGTCTTCGACTGGTCGCTTTAGATCGCTCTGAGAGGCGACCGCATATTCGGCTCTGACGCGCTCCGAGAAAAAAGTCGGAGCGGCTCCGAGATGAGTCTACGTGACAGAGCCGCTTCCGCCATTTCGCAAAAGCGGTGCGAGGCCTGGGCGTCCCCTGCGCGTAGGCAGAAGCAAGTGTAGGCTTTTTACGAAGTAGTAGCGTCCTTGCTGGGTTGTGTTTTGCGGGTTCCGCACTCTGTGAGGCAAAATGTCCAAGAGACGCCGGATAACTACGCTAGGAACACGGTCTGTGTAGCTGTGGCATGACAACAGCGATTCCAGCAGCAGCTCAAACGAGGACGACAGTGCTATCCACAAGGCGAGGTTCGAAAAATGAGCGTCCCGTGGGGCGGAAAGCTGGGGTAGCGATCGATACAGGCTAAGCAGCGACCGCGATGCAAACTCTGTGCGGCCACGTGCGGCTAAAGGTAATCAAGGAACCTTACGTGCGGCTACTGTTGACATCAGCAGCGGTGTTGCGTAGTGGCTCCGGAAGTTGCGTCCTCCTTCTGCCTCCTGCGCTTCCGCTCTAGAAACTCGCTGCTCATTCGGCTCGACAGGTCTCACTAAATGTTCAGAGCGAGAGCGGCTCCCACTCTGTCAGATCCTACACGGATCGCGGGAGCGACCAAAGACAGCATTATTCTAGTCCATAACTTACCTTTTTTCTTCAACTCCGTGACTAGGGAAGAAAAAATCTAAAAAAATGTTCTTAGTTTCTCGAAAGCACATTTCTTTTCTTACCTGCATATCCCAACACCCTAAAAGGGCATCGCTGTCAGTCCAGTAGTGGCTCTACCCTCTTCCTCGCCATCTGCTCAATGGCAGACTGTAGTGCCTTGAGGTGGCCACAAGCACCTTTGTCTTGAATTCGTCAGCCAGTTAGTCGGCACTGCACCGACTGAATCCATTTCTTTCGTGAACGCTACCACGCAGAAAAGGTACTGCTGCTTTGGCCTCTTCCTTTTTCTGAAACGCAATTATGCAAGGTAAAGCCAAAAATATGCAGAGCAAGGTTATGCTTGACTCGTTCCACAGTGCTATTCTCCACACTGGTGAAACTTTTACACGCGTCAGGCGTATTCACACTCGTTAAAAATTTTACGTTTCCGACAGGAATACAATGGTCCAGCATGACTACTAGGCTTAAAAATACGGGTTATGTTGGCTTAACGTCCCAAAGCGACTCGGGCTATGAGGGACGGCGTAGTGAATGGCTCTGTAAATTTCGACCACGTGGGGTTCTTTAACGTGCACTGACATCGCACAGTACACGGGCCTCTAGAATTTCGCCTCCATCGAAATTCAGCCGCCACGGCCGGGATCGAACCAACGTCTTTCGGGTTAGCAGCCGAGCGCCATAGCCGCTGAGCCACCCACGCGGGTTTCTCAGAAAAAAACCGCGGAAGCCATACTGCCAACATGCAAACATTCCTTGCATTACTAGCAAACCATGTAAAGCGCCTAAGTAGTCGCTTAAAATTTTACTTGGAGCCCACAGCGATCCTGGACTAATGTCATGTATGCCGTTCCAAACTTCCAACTGCTCAGACGTCAGTTACTGTTGCTGTCGACAAATGTAGAAAACCGCGAACCGCTTCAAAGCAAAACACTGCACTACGGTGGAATTATACCGCGCTGTCAGAACCCACGGTCGACAGCAAAGCGGTGGTCACATGTTAGGATTGTCAGCATGCAAACAACGCTAGTTATAATGCACCCGAGAAGTGCAAGAGAGATTTATGTATAACTGCAAATTGCACACAAGCTGATAGTTTAACCACGTGAGCCAGGTGCTCGAGCGCAGCGGTGCAGCTCCATTGCAGCCTTTGTATGCATACACATGCGTGTTGTCCCATTTCCACGTGTAGAATCCCAAGGGGCTACTGAAAACCAACGCTAGTGCTGACAAAAATTTATTTACCTATCTTGGAGAGCAGCCTTACAAAAAACGGATGGTAAAGCTGACAAAGCTGGTGCTTCACGCTGGACTGCACGCACTGCACGCACCTATACAAGCTCCAACACGGGCACGGCGAGCACACGGGGAAGAAATTTCAAATACGAGCCGTGAATTTACGTGTCAGTGAGCTAAGTAGTCCGGGCCGGAAGTTCCAGTTTATTTATTACCGCTCGGCGCTGAAGACCAAACGGTTGTCAGCACAATTCCTTGAGCATCGACAGTTTTCCATCAGTATTTTAATTTATCGGCATAATGTGACGCAAAATGTTCTTTACAAATTTCGCGGCTAGGTATTTATTCCCGTCATTATTAGGATTTTATTCTGCCACGGAATTACATTGGCGCTTTGGTCTTCCAGCCTTGTATATGTGGATAGATGATATGTTTATTTTTTTTTTAAACAGAGCAGTCGATGGCGCCACCATGACAACACTGTACCGTGACCATTCTCAGAAATACTTTTTAATGCTTTCTTTCTTAATATAGAAGACCATTGTCATGAAATCCTATGATGATATTAGTTATTTGCTGGCGTCCAAGATTTCTTGACCTGGTAGTGTGGCTTATCAAAGCAACAACAAATAGAAGGAAATAATGTGGCTGGCTGCGGCATTGAGTGCAGACACCAAATTTTGGCTGCTTATTTTCTTCTTGTTAGTTATGCGCAAAACATTTTAGCGATGTAGTAAATCCCAACGACGAAAGTGTGATTACACCGCAGTCTTTTCAATCCTAGCATCACCAGTACTGAACTTGGACGACGTAAACTTTTTTCACCACTCAGCTGTTGAAACCGAAGCATATGAATGGCGAATGCCAAATGGTGATCAGTGTATAGTAATTAGCTTTACGCATCATTTCAAAGAATAAAACACGCAATTAAAAGCTACTTATATATTATCAACATCAGCCTGACTACACCCACTGCAAAGGCCTCTCCCGTGCCTCTCCAATTAACCCTGTCCTTTGCCGGCTGCGCCCACCTATTCCTGCAAATTTCTTAACCTCATCCGCTCACCTAACTTTCTGCCGCCCCCTGTTACGCTTACGTTCTCTTGGAATCCACTCCGTTACCCTTAAGGACCAGTGGTTATCTAGCCTGCGCTTTACATGCCCTGCCGAAGCACATTTCTTCCTCTCGATTTCGACTAGGCTATCAATAACCTGTGTTTATTCCCTCACCTACTCTGCCGCTTTCGGTCTCATAACGTTACACCTATCATTTTTACATATTTCGAAAAAAATATAACCAGCAGAAGGACGCAGAGAGACACCCAGCATGACGCTGGGTCGTCCTGTGCGCCTCGTTCTGTACGATTTTTGATCTTGCCTTTAAGAAAAGCTCTCTATATATTCCTTTAAACACACGAGGTACTGCCTATAGTGTACTACCAGGGTCAGGGAAAGAACTAAAAGTGCAGCAGTGATACGAAAATTGCTTTTTCAAGAAAGGAAAGCGCAGTATCTCTGAATTCTACGTGGACGCTTGAACCGCGATGTGAGGGAAGAGAGGAAGGTGGAAGTGAAAGAGGTGCCGTAGTGGAGGGCTCTGGAATAATTTCGACCACCTGCACACGTTCATCATGCACTGATACCGTTTTGTGTTTTGCCTTCATCGAAACACAACCGCCGCGGTCGGGCTGGAACCTGGGTACTCTGGTCAGTAGCCCAGCGTCAGCCACCGCGGCGGTGCAACTAGACCCAGACCGGCGGTGCAAAAACACCAGACCGCATAGTGATATGATCTGGCTGGCATCGAAATACCAAGGCGTCTCAGTAGAATATATTGCTACGCTACTAACTACTCTAGTGGCGCCATACAACGTCTAAAGTGCATTTCCTGGCAGTTGGCAAGCCTTGAGTCATCTCGGGGCTAGATGCTTCGTCTTCATCACCTCTCGCGCTGCCTGCTGCCTTGCGCGTTCCAACGTCTTGCGCGTCTAATTAAAGCAAGTAAACCAGCCCTGCTTACGTCAACCGTTTCTCAGTGACATATTTGGTGGATGTGCTGGGAACGGCCCATGTGCGCTAACCTCGAGGACACCTTTGACGTCAGCTCTCAACGCGTGGCTACAACACCAGTCCACAAGGCGAGCCGCCGCCTGCGAAGCCTACAACCCGAGCTCGGCCAACTGACAGCGCCGGTAAGGCCATGACATCCACCGCGGCTAGCCCAGACAAGTCAGCACTCCGGGAATGCCCCGCCATTTGTCCTTCACGCACCTCGATCGCCGCCACCGTTCCACGGGGACAGGTTAGAGGACGTCGAAGACTGGTTGGCCAGCTTTGACCGAGTGGAGGGTTTCAATGAGTGGGACGGTGAGCGCAAGCTGCGCCACGTCTACTTTGTGCTGCAGGACTCGGCCAAAACGTGGTTTGAGAACCACGAAGCTTCCTTTACCACCTGGGAGGCTTTTCGTCGAGAGCTGCTAGCGACATTTACCAGCAGCAAAAGAAAAGAGAAAGCTGAAATCGCCCTGCGCTCGAGATCACAGCAGCCGAACGAGGGCGTCGCGATGTTCATCGAGGACATGACCCGACTGTTCAATCGGGCCGACCCTGCTATGCCCGAAGCCCAGAAGGTACGCCACCTAATGCGTGGCGTAAAGGAGCAGCTGTTTGCCGGACTGGTCCGTGACCCGCCACGAACAGTGTCGGAATTCACCAAGGAGGCAATGGGTACCGAGCGCTCTTTACAGGAACGGGGCGCCCACTACGGACGTCAGGCTACTGTAGCAGCCGCTTCCCAGTCCCAGTACACGCCTACGTCGCTGCCCGCCGATGACCTTCGGGAGATTGTAAGAACCCTTGTGCGCGAGGAACTGGCGAAACTTCGCTTTGAAGCTCCACAGGTCAGCGTCGCTGCCGTTACGGACGTGGTCCGCGAAGAAATCCGACGAGTTGTGCAGCCACCCCCAGCTCCACACCCGGAGCCCTCCGTTATGACGTACAGCGAGGCGCTACGAAGTCCCGGGCCAGCGATGCGAGCCTTTTCTCCCATCGCTCCTGTGCAATACCTGCAGGAGCCAATCGGAACAGCACCCTCCGTGCCGCAAGAGTTCAGGCCCCCCGTGAGCAAAGCGCACGTTTGTCGTACGCCAAGCAATCGGCCGCTCTGTTACCACTGCGGAGATCCCGGCCACATCCTCCGCCATTGCCCCTACCGCAGGATGGGTTTAAAGGGTTTTTCACCTGACGCACCTCGACCACGCTACGGTCAAGGACCACGGGATATCGAACGGCACTCTGCTGATAACATGAAATCTTTGACCTCGCAGCGGCGCCAGTCCCGATCGCCATCCCCAAGGCGGTTCTCTTCGCCCGACCAGCCGTCATCCTCTGGCCAGTTCAGAGGTACGTCCCCAAGTCGGGAAAACTGAAGACGGCGTCCTCCGGGGGTAGGGCTGCCGCTACTGGACCGAGTCAAGAGCCTCCACCCGACGATTCGCCGCGACGCTCCGACCGACGACGACCTGACCCGACGACCTCGACGACGCGCTGCGACCGACTGGCCTCCGCCGAAATTCCGGTATCCACCGACTACCACGACGTTACCGCACTCGTGGATACCGGCGCCGATTTTTTGGTAATGAGCAGTCGGTTAACCACGGTCTTGAGGAAGGTTCTGACCCCTTGGTCTGGGCCGCAGATCCGGACAGCTGGTGGCCACGTGGTAACTCCGATCGGTGTCTGCACTTCGCGAATTCAGATCCGCGGCGTTACTTTCCCTGGTTGCTTTGCTGTGTTACCCGAATGGTCCAAAGACCTCATACTCGGTTTGGATTTCCTTCAAGAGTACGGTGCCGTTATCAACCTCCAGGAGCTAATCATGTCGTTTTTCACCCAAGGTCCTGTCGACGACGATACCGAGCCACGCAGGGCTAAGTTATGCGTCTCTGACGACCACGTTTTGATCCCATCAAGATCCAGCATGTTTGTTACTGCAGAGTGCGGTAAGAGCACCAAAATTCGTGGCATCGCTGAAACCAGCATGTCTGCTGCTCCTTGGTCGGCAAGTCTGTGTTGCTCGAGGAATTGTTGAACTGAACAAGAGCCGAACCGAACTCTTGGCGACCAAATTTGGTTGTGAACCTCAGTGTTTGTCTGGCAGAACAGCTATTGCGTATTTCGAGGAACTCAGCGAATTCGCGGGACAGCACGCTTTGTCCGGAGCCCCGGCATCAGTGGAGGAACCGACCACTCCCATAAACACTTACGTGAACCCAAACCTCCCAACTAACCAGGAACGCTGCTTGGAAAGCGTTATCCAGTCTTTCTGCGACTGCTTTGCCTCGACCTCCAAGGTTACGCAGACACCGCTCACAAAGCACCGAATTATAGTTGACGCCAACCAACGGCCGTTATGTCAGCCTCCCTACCGCATTTCTTCGAAAGAGCGCGATGCCATTCGCCGCCAAGTTCAAGAAATGCTCAAGGACGACGTGATACAGCCGTCGACGAACCCGTGGGCGTCGCCTGTTGTTCTAGTGGCAAAGAAAGATGGAACCCTACGGTTCTGCGTTGATTACAGATGTTTAAACAGAATCACAAAAAGGATATTTATCCACTCCTGCGTATTAATGACTCCCTGGACCGGCTGCGCTACGCCAAGTACTTCTCATCGCTAGATTTACGCACCGGCTATTGCAAATCGAAGTTGACGAACGCGACCGGGAGAAGACCGCCTTTATTACACCGGACGGTCTGTACGAATTCCGGGTGCTTCCTTTCGACCTGTGCTCGGCTCCTGCAACCTTCCAGAGGATGATGGACAACGTTCTTGCCGATCTCAAATGGCAGTCCTGTCTCGTGTACTTGGATGACATTGTCATCTTTTCTGACACGTTCGAAGAGCACCTGAGACGCCTGCGCGCTGTGTTCGAATCAATTCGGTCGGCCGGTCTTTCCCTGAAGCCCGAAAAGTGTCCCTTCGCTTTCGAAGAGTTGAAGTTTCTAGGCCACATCGCGAGCGCTAAAGGGGTTAGCCCAGACCCCGATAAGACTGCTGCCATGGCTGCTTTTCCTGTGCCCACCGATAAGCGCAGTGTGCGCCGCTTTATGGACCTCTGCGCCTATTATCGTCGTTTTGTGCAGAACTTTTCCCAGATCGCTGAGCCTCTCACGCGACTCACGAAAGATTCCGAACCATTCTTCTGGGGCCTGGAGCAACAGGAAGCCTTTGAAGACCTCCGCACTCGTCTCCAAAGCACGCCATCTTTGGACACTTCGACGAGTCAGCTGAAACTGAACTACACACAGACGCCAGCAACATCGTCCTCGGTGCGGTCCTTGTGCAGTGGCAGGATGGTCTCGAACGCGTAATCGCATACGCGAGCCGCACCTTGTCACGGTCTGAGGCGAACTATTCCACCACCGAAAAAGAATGCCAGGCCATTGTGTGGGCAGTAACAAAATTTCGCTCGTACCTATATGGCCGCCCTTTCAGGGTCGTCAGCGACCACCACTCGCTGTGTTGGCTGGCGAACCTGAAAGATCCCTCGGGACGGCTTGCACGCTGGAGCCTTCGACTTCAGTAATTCGATGTCACCATCGTCTATAAGTCTGGTAGGAAGCACAGTCGTGCCGACTGTTTGTCTCGTGCTCCTATCGAGAACAACCGAGCTTACCCTGACGACGATTCCGTTTTTCTTGGTGCCATCCCCACGTCCATCCTCATTCAACACCAAAGGGACGACAGCGAACTACGTCCCCTCACTGACTATCTAAAAGGAAGCGCTCAGTCTCCCCCGCGAATCTTTTCGCGCGGGCTGTCGTCGTTCTGTTTACGTGACGACGTCCTGTATAAGAAAAACCACAGTCAAACAGAAGCTGTCTATCTACTCGTCGTGCCTACGGCCCTTCGCGACGAAGTCTTGCAGGCGAGCCATGATGACCCATCTTCTGGTCACCTGGGTTGTCGAACTTTGGCACGAATACAGCAAAAATACTACTCGTCAAGGGTTGCTGCAGTTGTGAAACGTTACGTAAGAACTTGCCGCGAGTGCCAGCGTCGCAAGACGCCACCGACTAAGCCAGCCGGCCTACTCCAGCCTATTGATCCGCCTCAGCTTCCCTTCCACCAAGTTGGCATGGACATACTCGGCCCATTTCCGGAGTCCTCTCTGAGTAACCGCTACATTGTGGTCGCCACCGACTACCTCAGCCGATACTGTGAGACTAAAACTCTAGCCCGTGGTACTGCTGACGAAATTGCGAACTTTTTCATTGAAAACATTGTGCTTCGTCAAGGTGCACCCACCATCGTTTTAACTGACAGGGGAACAGCGTTCACCTCGGCCCTTACGCAGGAGGTTATGCGCCTAAGTGGCACCAGTCACCGCAAAACCGCTTACCGCCCTCAAACGAACGGCCTCACAGAAGGGCTCAACAAGACGATCGCCGACATGATTTCTATGTATGTCGACGCGGACCACCATAACTGCGGCGCCATACTCCCTTACGTCACCTTTGCCTATAATACTGCGGTAGAGGAAACGACACGCTTCACTCCATTTCGTTTAGTACATGGTCGCGAAGCCACAACCATGCTGGATGCAGTGCTGCTTCCAGCTAGCGCAACCACCTCTGTTATGGGTGCTGCCCAATTTGTTCGTTACGCTGAGGCCGCCCGCCAACTCGCTCGACAGCGCATCCGGCACCAGCAAGTTCACGACGCTCAGCGATACAACCTCCGGCATCGAAATGTGCGTTACCTGCCCGGCGAACAAGTCGTGGTGTGGAGCCCAATCCGCATGAGGGGACGCTCTGAGAAGCTTCTACGCAGATACTTTGGCCCCTACGAGGTGCTCCACCAGCTCAGACAAGTTACCTACGAAGTTCTCACCCAAGGAACAGTTCGTTCTTCTAGACAGCCGACCTCCGAAGTTGTCCACGTCGCTCGGATGAAGCCGTACCACGCCCGCTAGCCCCTCGCGCGTGTCTACACCACACGCCAGACAAGTGCGACTACCCTTGTGGTCCTGCCTGCAATTGCTACCACACCGAGTCGGTGTCATCAAGAGAGGGGGAGCAATGCTACGCTACAAACTACTCGAGTGGCGCCATACAGCGGCTAAACTGCATTTCCTGGCACTTGGCAAGCCATGAGTCATCTCAGGGCTAGATGCTTCGTCTTCATGATCTCTCGTGTTACCTGCTCCCTTGTGCGTTCCAACGTCTTGCGCGTCTAATTAAAGCAAGTAAACCAGCCCTGCTTACGTCAACCATTTCTATGTGACAATATCTTCAGTCATATCTTCCTGGGTATATTTTTGTTCATATATCTGTGCGCTCTGAAGGCACCTTAGTTCCAATCAAACAATAAGTACTGACTTTCAAATCGTGATTTCTTGCTATAGCTTCGCGGCCGTGCAGCCGAGCACAATCTACGGTGGTCGGCTGCATATACTTAAAAATGGGACACCATGCCCCTACGAGTTCGTGCCTTAGGCCATGTTGCACATATTTCAAGTTGCACAAAAGTGACCACACAGTGCATTCGGTGTTCGGAAACTTGACAAGGAATAATAAGACAGTTAGTGAATTAGCTATATAGGTTCAACAACATATGACAGTTGAGGTTAGGTGCATGCATTGGTGGGATGGGCGAATATTGTGCAGAAAACTGCCGTAACGTGGGAGAAACACAGAGAAGCACAAAACATATTCCTGTGCTTAAAATCTCGCCTTGTTGTTTTGAGCTAAAAAATTTCGTAACAGTCGAGGTGGAAATTGAAAAAATATTTTCGTGTGAATGTCAATTGTCTGTGCACATTAATCTTGAAAAGACGTTCAGTAATCACCGAGCCCCGTGCAGAAAAGAGAGAGTAGACTGTTTCCAGCGTCCAAATATCGACTGTCCATCCATATTTAGGGATCTTCCGACCTCATTTCGGGGATAGGCCACTGAAATTTCAGTTGTCGAAGTTGGCAGGAGCAAGATAGATATACTGTGACGCATCAAAGGGGACATGCAGCCGTTCTCCAGAACACTCCCTCTTTGATCACCTCGTCTTAGTTGTCTTGCTTCGCTTCTCCATGTCGGTCTTCTTTCTCTTCTTTGCGGCTCCTCTACGAAAATTCAGGGCGAGCCTAAGTGCACGAGGCAAAAGCCATTCTCCGCCCACTTTGGCTTATTAATGACTAATTACTAATTAATTAGTGCTTGCTGGGCAGCACGGCTACAAATTCAGGAACACTAAGGGGGACGTTAACGATCGTTTCTTTTTATATTTTTATTTGTCCTTTTTATTATTAATTCTTCTAACTTTCCTTTTCATTTTTTGGTTTTTCATAAGGTCCTTTAGGTATGTCTATATTTACCTTTTATTTTTAATCAGTTACTGTTTAATACCTAATTATGAACTAATGGCTGATACCTGATTGATGACTAATTACTAACCGCCATTACTTAGTAATTGCAAAGAGTATATGCATTATAGCAATTATGCTATTGATAACGTCATAGTGTGACAGAATTCGCGGACGGAGGGACGGACGGACATCGATGAGCTATTAATGGCTTTCGCCTTTAAAAAATTACAGGAATGTACTTCAGTCTGTTTAAGAGCGGAAATGCGAAGGCCTTTCGTTTTCCTTTCTGTCTTAATTTTTCAGTTTTTAATTAGTGTTTTTTTATTACTAGAAATTTTGTTGGTTTTAGTTTTATTTATTTTTATTACTTTACTCGTTCCTTATTTGTTTTATTTTATTTTATTATCTTCATTTTCTCTTTATGCTTAATAAGCCTTACCACGCATTTACATCGTTTTTGATACAATCAGTCACAGGAAACCTGCTTCAAACACAAAACCTAAATACCTGAAGAGCTGCGCTCAAACTTAGCATTGCCGAGTACCTTAATCGTCGGTCAGTTCCTGGTCGCCAGAAAACGTCAAGGAGGGGTTTTAAGGCCATTTATTACGGAAGAACTTTAAGTAGCCTACAATTTGCGATTTACTTACTAAGCGTGATCTGAATTTTGCTCATTAATTGTGAGCATAAACAATGCACGTTACGTCTAGATCCCAGCACTGTGGATATTTGCCAGCTTGCTCGTCTAGTACCTCAGTTACAGTCAAGGTGGAAGAAAATAATTTAGTAGTAGTAGCTCTATTAAAATAATAAAAGTGATCACTCAAGTCCCCTTACTAGAGGTCATTATGTTTGACGAAAACATTACAAAAGCTGAATTTAGGTTTGCCGCTTTAACTTCGCTTCCGAGGTACCTCAGTCCACCCACACGTACTTCCGCCACTTCCGCTTCTACCACTTTTGTTTTTTTCGCGAAAGCCGATGACCGCTGAGCTGGCTGAGCAGAAGAGCCGATCGATTAACCTACCTTCGAAGAGCTCCAGCTCGCTGCGCACTCCGGTTGAGTCTTCTCGATCGCACTCGCTCTCATTTGGAATGACCAGCAAGTGGCCGAAATACCGGCGGCTGAACCGGGAGGTTAGCGAATTTTTACCGCGACATTTCCTCCCCCGCGAGGGTGACTTGGGCCTTTCACGACGGCACGCGAAAACAGTGAAATCGATGCCGATAATGCGGACACAAGTTGAAGGCCCGAAAAATGCTCTGAAGCATCCGCAGGACGAATCGGCGCTTCTAAATGCTCTCACTTGCCAGCCGATTCTGATGAAAGTGCCAAATATTTGTGTTCTTCCGAGGAGGATCCGTCTACCGCGCAAGAAAGCACAGAAGCAAGCCCCTCAACGACAGATGCTGCACGAGAGCTAGCGGACATAGCTCGGAAGCATTCAATCACCCATTCGGCAGTCAATGAACTCTGTCTGCTTTTGCGTCGCCTTGTCCACCCGCTACTTCGTGACGCTCGCACTTTACTGACGACTGAGCGAAAAGCTGATCTTCCTAACGACTACGGGCATTTTGGCCTACGAAGTCAGATGCTTGAAAGAGTGAAGAACGGTCTTCGCGATGTTGCAGGTACTAACGTTGACCTCCACGTGAACATCGACGGATTACCGATATTCAAGAGCTCTTCGCTGGGCTTTTGGGTTTTTCTGTGTTCAGTGGCGAATGCAGTTGACAGCCTACCATTTGTTCTCTCTATCTATTGTGGCAAAAAAGAAGCCTACAAAAATTGAACAGTTTTGCGACTATCTCTATAAGAAATGAAAATTATGGAAGCTTCTGGTGTCATAACCAAAGGTGTTTGTCACAGTCTTTAAAACTTGCTGCAGTATTCTGTGATGTGCCAGTTTGTTCATATGTCAAATGTACCAACTGGTACTGGTTATTACGGTTGTGACCGCTGCACACAGAAAGGAGAAAGAATTGAGCACAGGCAAACATTCCCCGTGTGTCCTGCTTCGGGAATCGAATCGCAGAGATGATTCTTTCCGCACAACGGCCGACGCTGACCGCCACCACGCTGCAAGTCCACTTTTGGAGTTGCATGTGGACGTGGTGAAACATTTTCCTGAGATTACTTGCAAACGGTGTGCTTGGGAGTGGTCGGTAAGTTGCTGCCGATGTGGACATTGGGCCATTGCCGCATCGTCTCGGCGCACAGCAGCAGAGCATTATGAGTGCAAGACTGCAGCAAACAAGTCTGCCGTCCGGATTTGCTTGGCAGCCCAGAGGCCTTGATGAATTGGACCGATGGAAGGCAGTGGGGTTTAGTTGCTTCCTTCGCTACACTAGCCCTGAGGTGCAACGCGGTTTGCTGGACAACAACCAATACAAACACTTCCTGTGCCTTCATGTGACGATGTGCATTCTGCTCAGTGATGTTCTTGCGACAGAGATGAACAAGTTTGCCTCAGATCTCCTGAAGTATTTTATACATAAGTGTGGAGTTCTATATGGACCTGAGTTTCTGATCTACAATGTACACATGCTGTTTCACATTGCAGATGGTGCCTTAATTCATGGTCCGCTGGACAATGTTAGTGCCTTCCTGTTTGAGAACTGTTTTGGTTGAGTTAAACGGTTGTTGTGCACCAGCATAAAGCCACTTGGACAGGTGAGCCGCAGATTGCCCGAGTTGGCTTATTCACCGAGAGAACTCTCACCGACTGTGCGCTCGACAGATGTATCATCCTTAAAAGGAGGTGTAGAGAAGGACTCGTGTTGCTTACCAAGCAATGGCAGCATTGTCGGTGCGACAGAGGTGTCTCCAAAGTTTCTTCTTGGCCATGCCTTTCTTCATGCAAGGAACTTCTATGCTCCGCTTCCATAATAACAGCTCAAGATTTTCCGCACAGAGGATGCTTCTCATGAGATAAGGATGTGGCCTGTGGGTTCATTCCGCTTGAAATGTGTTAAAGTTGTGTGGAAGACTGGGTTTATTTTGTTTCCTCTCCTTCATCATAATTAATAGCTAAGACTATATTACAGTTTATCTTGAGCATTGTGTCCTATGTTCATAGTCAGCAGAAGTCTATCATGGTAGAAGTGTATTCTCAGTGCTCTTTTTTGGCTCCATTATCATAATTAGCAGAACTGTATCTTGGCTTAGTGTATCATAGGTAGTAGCTGTGTACTTTGAGCGTTGTCATATCATAGCTGTGTTATCTGAGTGTTTTGCTTAACTGAGTGTTGGGGGTTGCAGGCAGTAAAAACAGCATTTATTGTTCTGTTCAAACAAAATAGCTACTTTAATGTATCTTCTTCATGAGTTGTAGGAATAATGGTGGAGTACACATGTTACCTATGCTCTTTCGGTTGCACACAAGTGTTTTATGTCTTTCTAATGTCTGCTGAACTGAGGACGTCTTCTGGTTAGTGTTCACAGATATGCTATCTCGGTCTGGCCTATATAGGTGTGGTTAAGGTGAACACTGATAGGTTGTAGAGGAAAAAAACACAACTTCATACAGGACTTAAGACCAATTCTCAGTCTTGCGTCCTGTCTGAAGTTGCGGTTTCTTTTTCCTCTACATCATGTCTGACCAAGTGGCCCAAAACTTCCCCTTGTTAAACATGGGTCAGCTGCATAGCAAACTGAGAGGCGACACGCTTTTTAATGTGGGCTGTCTGCTTAGTGTGAACCGCGGTTGCAGGCCGATGCGCATGGCACGTTGCTTCGCTCGAATTGCAGCACTGCCGATGCATTTTTGGTGTAGCTGGGACTATCTATGAAAGTTTCTCGTGACAGAAACAAAAGCCCTCCTCTCTTAGGGTTACCTCTATTTCCAAAGCTTCTATTAGGACAGCCCTAATATGTCTTGCTTCTGCTATTATTTGACAGCATCAGTTTGCACAAAATCGGTGTTCAATACCCCTGGTCTGGGTTGCCAGGCCCCCTTGTGTTGCCAGTGCCCCTCGCTCAAGCACCAACATGCAAATTTTGTTAAATGTGCACTGCTTTGTATAGGGCAACGAAATCATTTTGCATGCTATTTGCAGCATCCCAGCAGTTTGCATGATCATGCACTAACTCTCCGCAAAGATGTTAGATAACGGTCATATCTTCGTCAAAAGTTGACACGGTAAGCCATTAAGTCAATGGACAGATTAATAATTGAGAAAAATGTAGCATGATCTCAATTCGGCTGTGATTTTTGAGTCTTTTGTAGTTGTCAACAAGAGTGCACTCCACTGCTCAGAATTTTAATGAGCAATCAGAGCTGACAAAATCTGTGAGTAAAAGATGCCGCAATGATAGCCCGGCAACTGAACAAAAACAGCAGATGAACAAAAATGTATAGGATGCCACTTCGGGCAGCCCAGATGATTGCTGCTACATTCACTACAACATGAGGTGTAATCTAAGAGAGTGCGGTGAGGGGCTAGTTGGTACGACATTATGTAAACAATGAATAACTGCGCAAAATGGACGGGACAAGGGAGAAGAATCACACGAGACAAGCACAGACTAACAACTGGTTTATAGCACCAACGGCTTTTTCCTTCCACAACAAAGCGCATGCGCACCAACCGCAAAGACAAAAGCCATAATCATCACGTAAAACCAAGAAGCTCCAACGCCTTGCGCTACAGGTGTATGGAAGCCTCGCTAACACAATTTTCATGCCCAAATATCGCGATTTTCAATGCTTCGATAACTTCAGGTTCTTTTTTGTGTCATTCTTCTCTCTTGTCCCGTCCTTTTTGCACAGTTATTCATTTTTGCATAATAGCATGAGGTGCTTAGAAACACTGTGCGGCACATACTAATCAGCTTAAGTAGATTTTGACAAAAGAAATAATCTAAGCATACTAGGCATGGCAAAAGTGCAGAATGTACAGCTCAGTTTGCAGCTCTCAATTGCATGACAGTTAATGTTCTTCGAGGCTAGTTCACACCTTATATTCAGAATGTACTCAGTGATGTTCACAGTATAGAAACCAAAATGTGAATCATATTACGTGTTAAAACTTATCCAAGAGAACCACTGTGACAGGTATTCTGGAGGGTCCGTCTCTATGTAGTTGAGAGTCCCCTACAAATTAGACGAGTGCGCCGCGGACGAAGAAAATAAGCTAAGAACCGGGTGTGAAACTGCTCTTATTTTCCTTAGCGCGTGACTCCATGCAGTCGGAGCCAGCGCGTGTTGCAAGCCGAGACGGCGCCACACTTATGATGGCAATTTAGTGAGTGCCGCTACACTGTGATAGATCGCAAGACATCTAGCCATATTTCTCGAGAGCTGCTGGCGCCAAACTATATACTATACCTAAGTATTTATTTTCCTAACCTGGGTGTTTCAGTGAGCTTATAGATTTGCAATGAGCAGTCTGCTTCAAACCATCAAGAATATTAGAATAAGGCTGGCAATGGCAAAGCAAGGTAACAGCATTGCGAAGCAGTGGCATAGATGTGATCAAAAAAACATAAAGGAAAAGTTATAAAGACTGCAGCGAATCAATGAACTGTTTCTACTGTATAGAAAATAAATATTATAAGCAGTTGTGGCTTGTTAATACGTACACTAGGTTCTTGAGTAAAACTGTTCATAAAGCAAATTGTTTACAATAAATAATTCTGAGGAAAAACAAAAAATATGCTTACAAAAAAATGTTCAGGTCGCTTCTGTGTAGAGCAGCTTGCAGTAAAGTTGAAATTTGTTAAAATTTTGGAAGGCCCAACTGCGTCATCCAGACGGGCATTTTATTTAACATAATTTTATGCTCTCTGAAGTGCTGAACGGGTTATAAGATGCATAATGACGTCTCATGACGTAACGTATGTATTTTATAGTATGAATTATTATCCTTTTTGTTCACATTGTGTAAGGGGGCCGAGGCCTTTGTCAGGTGAGTGGACGCCCTTAGCCTCGACCCCCTATTAGACTGTGTCTAAGGAAACAATAAAGAAAGAAAGAATGCTAATGTACTGTAAGGAAGCTGGTACTACATATTTGTACTCAGTCGACCAATACGTGCTGAGGGTCGCTTTCGATATGGCAAATTCTGCATAGAAAGTGTTGTTCACAGTCATTCATACATTGTAACAAAAGGTAAGGCGCATCGACGGAGCACTGTCGCATTGGAAAGCACAAAAGATAAAATGAAGGCATCATCGTCGCATTTATACATATTTTTATTAAGATTTCAAAGCACAGGAAAGCAAACATATGGATGGGGAAAATAAGTTTTGTCTTGATCATTGCCTATGGTTACATGGCAAGAATAAATTAACACCAAGAAAATCTGTGAATTTCCACTTTGCCATGGTCTACACTGTAAATTTTCATACTAACGTTGCAAAAATACATGAAAAAGTTGTCCCCCAAGAATTTGTCTATAATTCGCAGTTACAAAATTGGTGTTTCAGTCAATCTAACATGCTAAAAGATCGTTGGCAAGCCCAACTTGGGCGGCCCATGTAATACCCTAGCGGATGCCACATGGGCTCTGCACGGGCTATACAAGCTGGGCTGGAGCCCTGTTATACCCGCATAGGGTGTCGGTGAAGTAGCTGAGCTGCCTGCACAAAGAACTCGGGCAGGCCTAACTTGGATGGCCCTCTTAATACCCTAGCGGGTCGCACATAAGTTCTTGAGGGGCAAACCGGTGCATGTGTCCATGCACAGGTTTGCCCCTCCACATATAGATGGTTTGTCCTTGCACATATACATGGCGCTTATATGCGTGGGCTAACTTGGTGTAGACCAGTGCTATGGGATGATAGCCGGGCTGCCCAAGTGTGTGTTTGTGCTCTCCTGCTGTCCTGTCACTTGATCTGCGCCATTATTCCGCTAAGCATGCCCAAGTTGGCCTTGCCCCTAGTTTTCCTGCACTGAGCGCAACTCGTTTTCAAGTTTGAATTATTGCTGGAAAGGGAGATATGCGGGCTGAACTTGGCAGCATGGGCTCACATTGCCCCATAGTTACCAATATGGATCGCTAATTGGCTTGTCATGGGCCAGCCCAAATTTTCTTTGCCCCCAAGATGCCCACAAGGGTCCAAGCTGGGCCCAAGAGGGGCTGTCCAAATTAGGGGTGCCCGTCATGTTTCTGTGTATAGGCCAGTTCTGCATTAAATCAGCCGACTAAGGCCCCATTCGGGTATTTTTTGTAATGAAAACTAGTTTAGCCTCTTTAAAGCCCATTTTGGACCAAATGGGGTGATAGGCGGGCTGCCCAAGTTGGGCTTGCCCATAGTTTTTCTGCATTGAGCCAAACTCGTTTTCAAGTTTGCTCTAATGTCGCCAGCAAGGAACCTGTGTGGGCTGAACTTGGCAGCATGGGCTCACATTGCCCCATAATTACCAGCATGGGGCCCTAATTGACTTCTCATGAGCCAGCCCAAATTTTCTGCCCACATGATGCCCACAAAGGTCCAAGCTGGGTAAAAAGGGTGTTCCAAAGCACACGTTGCTCACATGGGGCTCAGATGGGCCCTAAACGCTGTGCTACTTGGGATGCAGTTTATCATTCGCGCGGATTTTGCTTCCCAAACAAGCTTGGCCATGATAAAGGTGCTAGAGTTTGCATAGTCGTGCGGTGAATGGTTTATGTATAAAGTTTATAATCTGTGCATGAGCAATACGATATCTATGAGACGCTGCTTTTGGCACTGTCACATAATGTACCCTGTAGGAAGAACGAAGCGAGACTATACAAAAACCACAAAAATCATGCAGAGCCTTCCTAAAGTGACTGCTTAATGCTTCCTTTCATACGTCATTTGCTTTGCTTTGTTTCATCCTTTGCTTTCATGCTAACCTATGTTACATCCTTTCAAAACACGCCAACCTCCACTGATATCTACCAGATTGTAACTTCGACATCCTAACTGTACAAGAACGTAGCCGCACATTTATAATACCAGGCAGCACACCAACAACGGATATACGCTGGCATAAAGGGGGCGGAACTTGACACAAAAATCTGTCCTACTTCATTTTGGTCCTACATTGTCACTTGGGCAAATTCCTACTTTTTACAATCATTGCCCATCGTTCAGGCCAGGAATGGACCGATGTTCAGCCAGTCTGACTTGCAACAATGGCCCCCCGGTTGCTGAATGAAATTTAATGTCTGATGAAATCTCGTCTGCTCGGGTAGTAAGTAACTCATTTCAACAGAGAAACGGCAGACGCTGGCCAAAGGTTTTTGTCAAAACAGACGTTTCGGCTTCCATATGGAAGCCTTGTTCACTTAATTTTTATTGTTCAACCACGACGCTTAAACAGGTTTCAATAATCGTCCCAGGCATCTTGCATAGGTTGGCGGAAGATTGTCGATGTTACGATTAAGTCTTTTTCGGTGGTCTGAATCACAAAGGACTCTAAATACTGGCGTGAAAGCCAGTTCGTTTCTTTGGCGATGATAGAAGCAATTTCCTAGCAGATATCATAACCTGCCTATACGGCGTGCTCCTCAAATGCGTTGGAAGTGACTCTTGTTCTTCACGTCCGAGATGTGTTCTTTTAGACGCCTTTCGAAATTCCCGCTCTCGCCGATGTAAACATAGTCGCAATTTGGCGCAGGGGATTCTGTACACAACACCTGCAAATTTTTCTTTCTTTAGTTTGGCCTTGACATTCACGAGCTTGTGCCGTAACTTGCGGGCGGGAACGTGGGGAACGTGCACGTCGTAAGTGCGCAGGACACGTCCCAGTGCTTCACATATGCTCGGTGCATAAGGTATGGCGACACATGCTTTGCAATGGCTGCCGACCGGTTCCGATGACCGCACCGAATGACGTTCAACGGAGTCCAAAAAATTCCTAGTTTAGCCGCAGTTCATCAAATCACGACGCATTTGTATCAAGTCCCAGGCACTATCTTCAGGTCTTGAGCAGATTTTCTGGGATCGTTGAATTAGCGAAGCCGCAACGGTACGTTTGTGGCATGCCCGGTTAACAGAGTTATAATGCAGGTATCTTGCCGTGTGGGTGGGCTTCCTGAAGACTTGAAACAACAGGCGGTGGCCATCTCTCTCTACTGACACGTCCAAAAAAGGTATACGGTTGGAAACCTCCTCCTCAACAGTAAACGTCATGGCCTCAGCGATGCTGTTGATGTGCTGTGTGAAGGCGGTGAGTGCATCCTTTTTTATGATGCAAAAGCGATGATCAATATATCGCAGGAAGATCTTAGGAAGAGGTTGCAAAGACTCCAGAGCTTGGTTTTCTATAGCTTCCACGGTCAGGTTAGAAGCCGTGACCAAAATGGCCGCGCCCATTGCTGTTCCATGCACCTGTTTGTTGAAGGTGCCTCGGAAGACGAAATACGTGTTTTCTAGGCAATATTTTATTAGCCTCAACAGGTCCGGTGCCTCGAAAGGTGTTCTTTCGCCGAGCTTCTCGTCTAAGTGAAGGGCAGTGCCGCATGCATCCACCGCTAGATCCACAGGGACGCTTGTGAACAGAGGCTTAACGTCGATGGACACCATTAAGTCATCGTCACCCAAGGAAATGTCACGCACGTTTTCGATGAACTCGTACGAGTTCCGTATAAACGTCGATCCTTTCCCGACTAGCGGCGCGAAGACGCGGTGAAGGTAGCCTGAGAGCTCGTACAAGGGGGAACGGGTGAAGTACACTATCGGTCGCATAGGGACGTCCTCCTTGTGGATTTATTAAGGCAGAAATTTGGGCTAGTTGGATATTGTTTGAACTCATATTTTCTAGCGCTTAGTGAACACACGGGACGAGAACACAAATACACAGGACGTACGCTAGTCTTCAACTCTCGTTTATTGGAAAAAACATTCAATATAAGACATCTCAATTGCTGATATTCACACACGCGCAGTAGCAACGCCACGTTTCAAGAACAACAATTCTTTTTTTGATAGATAAACAGATGGGGTGCTGACCATTTTGAACCTTCTTTACCAATGCACATAGCTTAGAAAATTTCCCGTTCCGATTGCGTTTTTAGTGTTCCTAGAAGGTTTGTTTCATGCCAGATTGGTGCGCAGAATACAGGGTCAGGGTCGCCAGGGTACCGTTCGTTGAGACAGCGTTTGCTGTGCACCGCGAGATTCCCCCCCGCCGATATGAATTCTGTTGCCAAGCGGTGCTCTCTCAGCCTTTCATTAACGCATCTTCCTGATTGCCCAATATGAGCCTTGCCACAAGTGAGCGGGATTTTATAGACAACACCGAAATTGCATAGTACGAACTTCCCTTGGTGGTTCATCGTGCACATTGGCTTCCTTGCCTCTCTGTTCACGAGTGGGCACAAGCGCACTAGTTTCTTCGCGGCAGTCAAAACAATATCGACGCCACACATTTTCGCCACCTTTTTTAGAAGGTGCGACATGTTGTGAACATACGGCATAGCCACAAGCTGAGTCCGCCGCTGGGGATCGTCACGGTTTTTTCGCCTTCCAGTTCTCACTTCCTTCAGCAGCTTTTCCGCAACAGATGTCAGAGTTTCCTCTGGAAACCCGGCGTTCTCTAGGCGAAGTTTTTGCAGTCTCACACTTTCTGTGATGCAATGCTCGCACGACTTATTGAGAGCATCACGGAAGGGATTCATGGCAATACCTTTTTTTAGAAGTTTATAGTGCGCCGATTGATAACTTAGAATTTCTTTTTTTTTGTTCTTGGCTGATACATTCAACAAACACGTGCCTTTTCAAACCTAATCCATATATCAAGGAACTGCAGCCTCTCGTTGTTTGGGATTTCTACGGGAATTAAAAACATCAAGCACATTTTTCACCACATCGTTATGTTTGCCAGACTATGTTAGATTCATTACTACAAGGTAGTCAACAACACATCTAAAATGCATATTTGTGTTCTTGTCCCTTGTGTTCACTAAGCGCTAGAAAATATGACTCCTTGTGGATCTTTGTCAAGCCATACAACGCAGGCGCGGACCCATTGTGGCAGAGGAGCCTGAAGTATAGTGACTTATGTTGAGGCGGTACGAAGTGGAACGCGTCGACAAGTAGTTTCTGCAGCTCTCGTTCTAACTTAGATGTAGGGTCTTTCTTGAGAGCGACCTAAATGCTCCTGTCCTGCAGAAGATCCAGCATCTTTTTGTCGTAGTCAGCGCTGTTCAACATGACAGTGGCATTACCCTCGTCGGCGGGGAGGACAACAATATACTGGTTCCTCCGCAGGCTGTTGACAGCACGGCGTTCCTCAGCAAGCATGTGAATGTGGGCTGTCGGCTTGGAAGTTTAGCGAGAATGCTCACTGCCCGTGTTCGTGCCTCATCACGGCGACTCTGGTCCACTTTGATAATTTCACGTTCGACAGCACATAATATTTTTGTTTTGTCCAATGCACGTCCCGCGCTGAATTTTAGTCCAAGCTCAAGCACGGCTAGTTGGGTTGAGTTGGCTTGTAGGTAGAAAGATTGTATACGGTCAAACGGGTGCCCCCACGGAAATTGGCAGGGTTGACTTCCTTGTGGCGAGGCATCAGTCTGATGAGCTTGTTTCTGTGGGCCACCTCTCGCTCTCGGGAATATAGGCTGACTTTGTAGTTGGCATGCAGTTGAATGCTCTCGAACTCATTCGGGCAGATGTACTCAAGGCTGCGACGAGCAAAGAAGAATTGATTTTGAAGGTACCTGATTGTGTCTTTGCAGTCTAAAATAATGGCTTGTAGAAGTTGCCGTTCTGTTCTATATATGATGCTGCCTCCAAATGCGGAGTCGACGGGTCACAGCAAGCGGAGCGATCTGGGGATCAAATCCTTTGCTATGCAGGCGAGGTTGAAAGCCAAATGATCATTGAACGAAGATAACCGGACGACCATGGAAACGTACTGGCGGATTTGAGTTATAACTGATCGGCCATACGACTGACGTAAATGAATGAAATTGCTGCCCCAGGTTGCTGCCAAAGCACTGTCCAATATGTTTTAACAGTGGCTTTTCAGTTATTGAAATAGCCTGGCTGCTTACAGGTACTTCAAACATTGCATACCATCGGCATTTTCGACAACACAGGTGAAGAATTATCACATAGAATTAGAGGTCCCATCTATGCACCATGAAACTTTTTGCTGTAAAACATTTAATTTTTGTAACTAATATGAAACTTCAGACTAATGCTGCAAGCAGTCGTTTGATCCAGCGTA